>NW_021167655.1:0-2251 GCF_003724135.2 Verticillium nonalfalfae
GTTAAGTAGGCTAGACTACTCGCTATATTAGACTACTCGCTATATATCTACGTTATTCTAAGTCCTTAATTATATTAATATTTATATTACTATTATATAGCTTAGTATAATATAGTGGAATCTAATAACTATAGAGGGTAAAAGCCTTCTAATTAGCTAATTACTTATTATATTTAAAGCTATAATAGAAACTATAGTCTCTAGCTTATACTATACCTATTACTTAGTTTACGCTACTATTACTATTAATACTACTATTATTATTACTATTAATAAAGATAATAAAGTCGAGGAAGAAGAAGAAGAAAGAGAAGAAAAAGTAAAAGAAAAAGAAAAAGAAAAAGAAATAGAAAAGGAAGTAATAGCTTCTATAGCTATAATTAATATTATAGCCCTAGCTCCTATTCTTATAAATAGCTATTCTATAAATTAAATAAAGTATATTATATATATTTAAGAGTCTATTATTACCTCTTTTACTATTTTAATTATAAATCCCTATAATAATTCCCTTATTATATATTATATATTAATCTATTTTATAATAATATTATTATTAAATTATTTTTAAAGTCTATATTTTTAAGTATTTTATTTTATTTTATTATTATATATTAAGCTAATAACCTCTAGGCTTAAATTAAGTTCGTTTTCGTTATACTCTATAGCTCCTTAATCTATTATTCGTAATCCTCTATTAATTCGTTATAAACGTTATCTATAAGTTCCTAAGAGTCGTCCTCTATATTATATCCTTTTTATTAAATATAATATTATCTTTTCTATTATAATCCTTTATACTTTTAAATTAATTTTATTATATAAAAGGGTTCTTCTTTTTATAATAGGATAATATATATTATAGGCGAGTAGCCTATATAGGCGAGTAGCCTACCTACCTCGACTTTTCTAACCTTTTTAATTAATAATACGATTATTCTACTAATAATAATAGAAATACCTTTAAAAGAAAGTTAAATACTCCTTACGCTTAAGGTAATAAAATAAGATATATCTCTTTCCGCTAAGCGTACTATATCGATCTTTAATATCCTACGAATTACTCTCTAATAACGAAATATTAGTATACCTTTATAACGTAATAGCCCTCTAAATTCGATAAAATTAGAAGAAAGCGAAGAGTAAATAATCGTTAAGTATATACTTAATATAGATTCCTAAGTAAACCCTCCTAAGCTAAAGGATATAGTTATAATAGCGAATATTCTCCTCGAAAAGCGTAATACGCTATTTATTAGGATTAATTAAGTAATATTATTTATTAAACGACGATTAAAGCTTAGGATACGTTTCTTTTATTTATATAATTATAGGAGGGCCCTATATAAAGATCTAATTACGATAAATACGTAGTTTAAGATTATAGAAGATATAATCGCGAAATATAATATTACTAACTCCGATATCTATAACTTCGATAAGATTAGGTTTTAAATAGGAGTTATTAATAGCGGAATAATTATTATAAGCTCCGAAAAGCGTATTAATATAAAGAAGAAATAGCTAAGTAATCGGGAATAGGTTATTATTATCTAAAGCGTTAACGTAATTAGCTTCTATATCCTACTATTTATCGTCTTTTCTAGTAAATATTACCTTTTAACTTAATATAAAGATTATATAATTCTTTACGATTAGAAGTTTATAATTTCTCTAAATAGCTAAATAATAAATAAGATTAATCTAGAATAGCTTAGATATTTCGATGAATATATTAAAGGTATTACTTTATCGCTATATTATCTTTTTATCTTAAATAATTACGAAAATTACGTCTCTAAGCCTTTTAAATAATATATATTAAAGAATTATATCTTTATACTTTATATATTTCTTTATTTATTATATTTACTTTAACTTCTCGATATTAATTATTTTAGACTATTAAAGAAAGCGTATAATTAATAAATTAAGGAAAAGATAAAAGCTAGTATATTATATATTAGTAAAGAAGACTTTCTATTTATATTTTTAATTATATATTAGGCTTTAATAACTAAAAAAAATATATAAAGAGGTTTTTAAGGGTTAAGACTTATACCTTTTAACCCTAAATCGGTTCTATCGAAGCTAGATATTTACTTATTAATATTAATACTTCTATTATTATCTTATAGCTTAGTATAACCTTAGATAAGTTAGACGCTTATAATTACCCGAGAGGCTAATTTATAATCTAAATTTATTAAAAATCGAATCTCCTATTATTAAGGAAGCTCTCCGATATTAA
>NW_021167656.1:0-2230 GCF_003724135.2 Verticillium nonalfalfae
TAATATAAAATAATAAAAAGAAGAAGTAATATTATAATTAATATAATCTAATATTTACTATTTATTATCTTATATTAAGAAAACTTCTTTAACTATCTCGTAACTATTTTACTATAAATCTTATTTATTCTCCTAGGAATCTTAATCGGTTAGATAGATATAGACGTAATTTACCTAACCGCCTTTATATTTAGTCTATCTCCGATATAGCCTATATATCTCCGTTTACTATCCCCTAAAGGTATAGCCTCTATATATAAATATAATCTCCTTTTAAAACGAACCTCTAATAGTATTACCTCCTCGAGGGAAGTTATCTCTAGTATTATTATATCTATTCTAGTAATTCCGGTTATTATATTTACCCCTATTATAGGAGTTATATCTATTATCGAGTTAATTCTTATATCTACGTCTATTTTAGCCCTTTACTTAGTAAGGGTTATTCTTATACTAATTATTATTACGTCTCTATTAATCTAAGTAATATAAGTCCTATATTAAGAAAGCTACTTCGTCTATACTATTATCTTTATTATAGTCTTCCTTAATAATATATACTATTATTAGCCGTTTAGTATTTAGTAGAGCTAAATCTCTCTAGAGTAATTTAGCTTTATCCTAAGTATCTTTAATAAATAAGTTAATAGTAATATTTAGGTTAAGCTTAAGTAAATATACTATTAGATTACTATCTATTTTAAAATAAGCTTAATTTAGCTATATTAGTAAGTTATTTATTCCTATAGTATTATATAGTTAGATTATATTTAATATAAACTTCTATAGATCTCTATTTATATAGACGTCTTATTTAATATATTAATAAGTATTTAATAGCTTAATAGCTTTTATAGAGTCTAAGGTAAATTAACGTCTAAGGAGTTACTTCTAGACGTTAAGCCTAGTATAGAGTCTTTACTTTTTATCCTTTATTAATATAGTATATTATACTTTAGCGGAGCTTAGTAATAATTAAAGTATATTATATATTATTATTACCTATCTCTCTAATATATTAGCCTAATTATTTACTAAGTTTAGAAATATATCTATATTTATTTAGTATATATCTTAGCCGATAATATAGACTAAAGAGTTATTATTCTTATTAGAATCCGGTTTATAGTCTAAGTAAAAGTACCTATATATTAATACTTTCTAATTATTAGAACTTAATCCTTAGTTTATATTATTAACTTAGAGTTATATTTATAAGATCTCTATTATAGTAGTTAGTTATTATTAAGTAATTATAAATATAGAGTTTACTTAATCCTATTCCGCTATAATTAATTCGTTTTATCCTATTAATAGAATTAATAATAGAGTAATAGTAGTATCTTCTATTATAGGAATAAGGGTATCGTTAATCTATTTCGCTATATATTTCCTAGAAGCTACTCTACTTTTAATCTCCTCTACCTATTTAAAAATTATAGTCTAGTATTAGTCTTCCTTATCTATATCCTAGAGTATAGTCTTATCGTTATTTAGTCGTTTTCTTAGTAATATAAGTTTAGAATAACGTAAACGTAATACCTTAGTTATATTATAGAAGGCGGATTTAACTTAGTAGAGGTCGATAACCTACTTTAGTGGATAACGTTATACTATTTCCTTAGATCCGGAAGATAAGGATAATATTAATATAGCGCGTCTACCTATAGATACGAACTATCGGTCTTCCGAGATAGGAGTTAACTTACTAAACGCTAAGATAATAGATATATCTAATAATAAGATCTTAATTACTTAATCCTAATAGGCCTCTACTTAATAATATAATTAGTATGCTTTAATTATTATCGTATCCGATATAAGTCTTAGTCCGTTTAGTATTTTAATTCTATCTCTTTATTAAATATATAATAGATTAGTATCTTAATAGATAGATAGTTATTATAATAAAACTTTAAATTTAGGATTATATATAGAGCGACTAAGTATCTAATTACTACTATTATTAGACCTTACTTTAAGGGTACGTTTAGAGTATTATAAATAGTTAAGCTATCTCGTACTATCTATATCGGGGCTAATACCCTTATATATAGAGTAGAGTACCTCAGACCTAGGACTCTAGCAGAGTCTAAGTCCGCTAGGAGCCCTAGGCTAGAGGCACCTTCTATAAGGGTGCCCCTAATAATATTTTATTTAATCTAAAATAATATCCTTTATTATATATTATTTAAAGTAATTTAAGTATAATTACTTTTAATATATATAA
>NW_021167657.1:0-2224 GCF_003724135.2 Verticillium nonalfalfae
TCGCTATAGGGTAGTCTACTCGCCTAGGTAGTCTACTCGCCTAGGAAGTATATTATAGTAAAACTATACTTAGAACTTTAAAACTATTTATAAAGAAAACTTTAATGTAAACGATCTGAATATCTATTAAGAAGATTTTTAAAGTTTTATAAAATAAAAGTATTATTAAAGGACCTTTAAAACTTTATTTATTAAGAGTAATTATATTTATTCTATTTTAAAAGTAATAAAGATATTTCTTTATTTATTTTTTTAATAAATAAAAGAATATTTATTAATTATTTAATAAAAATATTAATTAAAATAAAGAATAAACTTTTAAATATCTCTAATAATTTCTTTATTTTATATAAAATAAATTAATAAAATATTATATTCTTATTAAAGATATTAAAATAATTATATATAAAGCTTAATAGATCTAAGATATTAATAAATTATAAAATAAATAATAAAAAAGTAAAAAACGAATTTATTCTTAATTAACTTTAAAAAAACCCTAAAATATTATATTTAAATATAAGATCTTTATAAAAAGAGTCCTTTAAAATAAATTATTAATAAAGAAAGGATAATCTTTATATTATAATAAAATCTTTATATTATAATAATTAAGAAACTTAAACCTATATTTAATAAGAATTCTATTAAATAGCTAGAATATTACTTCTTTAATATTATTAAATATATATTTCTATTTTAATAAGCTTAAATACTAAATATAGAAGTACTTTTAATTTAAGTTATATAGAAAAGCTATAATTATTAATATTTAATTATTTAAATTTAAAAGTATTTAAATAATAGAATTTTCGGAAAATAATTTAATATAAATCTTAATTTAAAGGATATTATATTAAAATTAAATATTAAGAAAGCTATAAGAATATTAATAATTACTATCTAATAAAGAAAAAAGATTAAATTCTCTATTAACTTAGATATTAACGTTACTATAAATATTATTAATCTTACTTTTATTTAAATATTAAAGTTATAAGAAATAGAGGGTATTAAAGCTCTAGAACTATAAACGTTTAATAAATAATTAATAAATAATTAAAGATTATTTACTTTTTCTTTCTATTTATTAAATATATAGAATTACTTTTAATTATTATATTAATTATTTATATATATAGGATAATTTAGAGGATTAAAATATATCCTTTTATTTAATAAAAATATAAATAAAGAAAATATTAAAATAGATATTATTATTTAATCTTTTAAATAAAGCTATATATCTAATATAGATTTTAAGGAATTTATAAAAATAATAATCGAGGATAAAATTAAAGTTTATATAATATATTTTATTTAAGCGATAATTATAATATTAAATATAATAATACTTATTATTAATAAACCTCCTCTTAATAAAGAATAGACCGAGATATTCCTTTTAGAATTTATAGAGTTTAAGGACGTATTCTCTAAAATTTTAATAAAAGAATTATTAATATTAAAAGATATAAAGTACTTAATAGACTTAAAAGATAAAGCTAAACTTCTTTATAGTTTAATCTATTTATTATCCTAGAAGTAATTAGAAGAGCTATATTATTATATAATTAAAGGAGAAACTATAAATAGAATTAAGAAATCTATTAATTTAATAAAAGCTTTAATTCTATTTAAATTAAAGAAAGATAAGAGTTTACGTTTATATATAGATTATTAAAGTCTAAACGTAATTACTATTAAGAATTAATATCTCTTCCTTTTAATTTAAAAACTCTTAAATTATCTAATTAAAGTAAAGTATTTCTTTAAAATAAATATTTAAGATATTTATTATTAACTTTATATTAAAAGAAATAATTAATAGAAGATTATTTTCTATATTTAATATAAATATTATAAATATATAATAATACTATTTAGATTTATAAATACTTTTACTATATTTTAAATATATATTTACTAAGTTTTTACTAAATTATTAAATAATTTCTATATTATTTATCTAAATAATATATTAATTTACTCGAGAATAAAAGAAAAGTATATAATTTACTTTTAATAAATCCTAAAAAGACTTTAAAATTTTAAGCTTTATATAAAATAATTAAAATATTTATTTTATTAAGATAAAATAGAATTCCTTAGGTTTATTATCTTTTAAGAAAATATAATTATAGATCTAAATTATATTTAAGCGATTATTAATTAATAATTATTTAAATCCTTTAAAGATATATAAGTATTTCTAGGATTTATA
>NW_021167658.1:0-2219 GCF_003724135.2 Verticillium nonalfalfae
AAAGTTATTCTACTTTCTTAATATATTAAGTAATAATATTATATTTATTTTATTAAATTTATTAAATTTAGAATCTATATATTTAAATATCTAATCTTCTTTATAGGTTTAGTTTTATTTAGGTCTTTCTATATAAACGATTACTCTTTTAATAATCTTAGTAATTCTAATTTACTATCTTTTAAGAATATTACTTAATACTTTTAAATATTATTATCTATTAAATAAATCGAGCTTAGTATTATTAAATAAATCGTTCTCTCTTATCTTAATATATATTAATTATAAAATATTAAATACTATAATTACTAAGAAAGGAAGCGAGATATTATCCTATTTTAATTAATAATAAGCTTTATTATATCTCTATTAATAAATAATTAATATAAATTTACTTTTCTCTATTAAATTTATTAATATAAATAAATCTATAAAATAGCTATTACTATCCTTCTAGATATCCTTTAAAAAGAATAAGTATTTATAGTAGATATTAGCGAGTTTACTAAATTCGAGTAAACTCTAAGTAGAGGCTTAAATATTAAGAATAATATTATATACTACTTATAATTATATAAATCGCTCTCTATTATAATAATTATTAAAGAATAAAGTCTCTATTATCTCTATTTAATAATATAAATTATAAATAATATTATAGACTATACTATATAAGAGCGGATATCTTATTATAGGATAGGAGAGTACTTATCTAATAGCTATAGCTTAGAACTAAGTATTACTTAGGTTTATTAGGTATAAGCGGATATACTTTACTAGGTATAAGATATATTTATCTCTATATTAATCTTTAAGAAGTAAGGTTTACTAAAACCTAAATAAGATATTATACTTATATCTACTAAACTTAATTTAGAATATATTATATTCTTTACTAAGTATAAGGTTAATAAGAGTATTAGGTATTATATATATTAATAATAATATAATACTTTATTCTTTATTATAGATCTATAAGAAGATAGAGTAATTATTAATATATTCCTTTCCTAACGTAATTATAAAGAACTAGATATTAGTCCCTTATTAGTATCTTATTATTAATATATTAGCGATAAAGTATAATTTATATATAATATCGAGGCTTTATTTTATAGCCTTAATAAGTTAAAGTTAATATAATATAATATTAATTATTCGTTAATCTAATTACTTTCCTTAATTATAATTATTAGCTTAATACCTTTATATTCTTTAACTTCCTTTATTTATAATTAAATCAAGTTAAGTAATAGATTAATTAAAGTATATAAGAAGTTAAAATAAACCGTTTATTATAATAGATATTACTCCGAGGACAAGTTAGTAGGAACCTTATCAGAATCCTCGTAGAGCGGCCGTAGTAGGAAGACGACTTTAGAAACTAAATCTTTACTAAAAGACTATTATTAAGCTATTAAAAGATATTTATTAACGGGCTTATAAAAGGCTTTAGCTTTAAGAAGTATATCGAATTTACTCGCTAATTATACTTTATTAACGTAAACTAAATTAATTATTATTATTAAATTAATTCTAAGCTTCTAATTAATTAAGAGATTATATTTTTAAAGTACTAAGAATAGGAAAAAGGCCTATTATAAGGTACTTATAGGGACTCTTATAGACTTAATAGCTAGTATACTTTAGATAGTACTTATAAGGGGGTATTAGCGGTATTTACCTAGGGGCTTCTAGGGCATTCACTTAGTATTATTCACCTATTACTAGGTGGCCTATGCCCTCGCAGCTCCTATAGCTTAGTTCTAGGCACCCTCCTGCCTATAGAGTAGTCTCCTAATAACAACTTCACCTTTTCTCAGACCCTTAACCCCTAATAATTTAAAGGTAATAGTAAATTAAGATTAATTTATAGAATTTAATAAGAATATAATAATAAATATATTAGAGAGGAAGATAATCTAAGGAATTAATAGAATATAGGTCGAGTTAGATTATAAAGTAACTTTCGACCTATATATTCCTAGCTTTATTAGTAGATAGGATATTAGAGTATTTAACTATATAATAATTATAATATAATATACTTAGAACTTAGCCCTAAAGCTATTACTTAGATATAAGTTCCTTAATTAATATATAGTAGATATACTCTTTAGCTTTAATAACTTAATATTTAATTATTATTATAAAATAAGGATACTATTCTTATATAAGTTAAAATCTAATTTAATTAAGAGAAGAATAATAATAATATC
>NW_021167659.1:0-2213 GCF_003724135.2 Verticillium nonalfalfae
ATTAATTATAGATTAATTATTATATAAGAAAGAAAATAAAACTTTAATATTAAACTTTTAATAATATTATTAATTTATTAATTAATCGATATAATATAGTTTTTTAATTAATATTATTAAAAAGCTAATTCTTTTATTCTTAATTTAAATAAAAGAAAAAAAAGCTATTCTAGATTAAGCTCGTTTTTACTTTCTAAACCTTTAATAATTAATTTATCTTTAATACTTTTACTCTTTTTAGCTTCTTTAATTACTTTAGTCTCTTTATTCTTAATATTTAATTTATTAATATTAATAATATAAATAGTCTTCTAAAAGGTTAACTAAGCTTTCTTCACTAAATAGCTAAAGGCTAGAGCTAGAGTAGAACGCTTAACTAAATTACCCTTTAAGCTATTAGAAGCCTTAAAAATAGAACCTTAAAGAGCGGAAACCTTAGATATAGGAGTCTTCTTAGTATTATTAGAGTATATAATAAATTTAGTCTTCTTCGCTAAAGATATAGTAAACGCTTAATTCTTCTTTTTAATAGACTTAATAAGTTCTTTATTAAAAGGGCTAAAGTAGCTCGCTAGAGAATTAATAATAATACTATAAAAGGCTAAACGACTAGAGAATAAAGATATACTAAAACTAGGAGTAGAATCCTCTATTATATTACTACTATTTAAGATAATTATAGGAGTATTAATATTAGGGGCACCCTTATAGAAGGTGCCTCTAGCCTAGGGCTCCTAGCGGACTTAGACTATACTAGAGTCCTAGGTCTAAGGTACTCTACTCTATATATAAGGGTATTAGCCCTGATATAGATAGTATAAGATAGCTTAACTATTTATAATATCCTAAATATACCCCTAAATAAGGTCTAATAATAGTAATAACTAGATACTTAGTCGCTCTATATATAATCCTAAATTTAAAATTTTATTTTAATAATTATCTATCTATTAAGATATTAATCTATTATCTATTTAATAGAGAGATAGAATTAAAATATTAGATAGACTAAGATTTATATCGGATATAATAATAATTAAAGTATATTAATTATATTATTAAGTAGAGGCCTATTAGGATTAAGTAATTAAGATTTTATTATTAAATCTATTTATTATTTTAACATTTAATAAATTAACTCTTATCTCAGAAGATTAATAGTTTATATCTATAAGTAAATATATTATATTAATATTATCCTTATTTTCTAGATTTAGGGAAATAGTATAACGTTATCTACTAAAGTAGGTTATTAACTTCTATTAAATTAAATCCGCTTTCTATAATATAATTAAAGTATTATATTTATATTATTCTAAATTTATATTATTAAGAAAATAATTAAATAATAATAAGATTATATTCTAGGATATAGATAAAGAAGATTAATATTAAACTATAATTTTTAAATAAATAGAAGAGATTAAAAGTAAAGTAGTTTCTAGGAAATATATAATAAAGTAAATTAATAATACTTTTATTCTTATAATAGAAGATATTATTATTACTTTATTATTAATTCTATTAATAAACTAAAATAAATTAATTATAATAAAATAAGATTGAGTAAGCTCTATATTTATAATTATTTAATAATAATTAATTATTATAATAGAGATCTTATAAATATAATTCTAAGCTAATAATATAAATTAAAGATTAAGTTCTAATAATTAGAAAGTATCGATATATAAATACTTTAATTTAGATTATAAATTAAACTTTAATAAAAATAATAATTCTTTAATTTATACTATTAATTAAAACGTATATTAGATAAATATAGATTTATTTCTAGATTTAGTAAATAATTAAGCTAATATATTAAAGAGATAAATAATAGTAATATATAATATACCTTAATTATTACTAAGCTCTACTAAGGTATAGTATATTATATTAATAGAGGACGAGAAGTAAAGACTCTATACTAAGCTTAATATTTAAAAGTAACTCTTTAAATACTAATTCGCCCTAGATTCTATAAAGGTTACTAAGCTATTAAATACCTATTAATATATTAAATAGGATATCTATATAAATAGAGATCTATAGAAGTTTATATTAAATATAATCTAATTATATAATACTATAAAGATAAATAATCTATTAATATAGTTAAATTAAGTTTACTTTAAGATAGATAGTAATCTAATAATATATTTACTTAAGCTTAACTTAAATACTATTATTAATTTATTTATTAGAGATAT
>NW_021167661.1:0-2191 GCF_003724135.2 Verticillium nonalfalfae
ATCTTTTATTAATAATCTATTAAATATAAATAAATTATATATTTAATTCTAATTAGCGAAATCTATAAAATAATTAATAATTTCGATATAGTTTATATCCTTAAACTAATACTTTATAAGATCTATAAATATTTAAAATTATCATTCTTATAAATAATTATTTATATTAATAGCTATTTACTTTATTAATACTTAATTTAATTAAATATAATAATAGAGAAATATTTAATAATAAATCTTATAGTATTATAATAAAGTTATAAAGAATATAAAGTTAATAAAATCCGCTAAATAATAAAAAGAGATAACTTTATAGATTTAATAATTAAAAGAGCTTTAAATTAAATATTAAAAATATTAATAAGCTTTAATAAAATTATAATTAAGATTAAAAGATAAATTAAATATTAAGAAAAGAATAATTAAAAAGTAAAAGTAATTAATATTAATAACGATTAATTATATTTTAAAAATAATTACTTTATAAATAGTAAAATAATAAAATAAGAATTTAATAAAACGATTAAGCTTTAAAGTCTAAAGACTCTAAGTCTAATTACTTTAATAAATCCTATTAAAGGTAATTAAAGAGCTATAGAGCTATAGCCCGCTTAGCTATCTTATACTTAGTATTATTAAGATTATCTAAATCTCTATTAAAGTTATTACCTTTTATAGCTTCTTCTTCTTTAATAATCGTTAATATACTTTTAATAATAATAAATTATTTCTCTATATTTTATATCTTTTATTAGTTAATTATATAATTAAAGAATTAAAGAAAAGAAAAAGGAAAAGAATTTATAAGTTTATTATTTTTATTTTAAATAGTTAAAAACTTTATAATAAACTTAAATATTTAAATTAAATTAAAGATAATAATCGTTAAAGCTACAAATATTAGAAATAGAGATTATAGAAATTTATATTAATTTATAAAAGTATTTAGAAATATATTTATAATAATAAGAACTTTTAAGCTCTAAATCGTAATATATATTATTAATATTAATTTTAATTTATTTATTAATAAAATAAGACTTTAAATACTTTAAGTAAAAGGATTTATATTACTATATATATATATATTATATCTTAGATTAATAGCTTTTATAATTAATATTAATTAAGTTTTTATACTTTACTATTCTTTTAGTAAAAGGGGTAATAAATATAGGGGCTTTATATTTAAGTAATATTATCGAAGTTAAGAAAAAAGAAAGAAAGAGAGAAAGAGAATAGTAAAAATAGAGATTTATTAATTATTAAAGCTTTTAAATAATAAATTAAACTAATTAATTTTAAAAATAGAAAATTATTATAAAGAAAAGGAGAAGTAAAAGGAATAGAGTTATTAAATCTTATTAATTAAATATATAGATCTATAGAATATAGTATTTATTAAATTAATTAAATAAGATTTATTAATTCTATTTAAGTAATTTAATTCTATTATTCTCTTTTAAAAGTAATTTAATTCGATTATTCTATAGAAAGCTAATAAAAAAAGTAATAATAATAATATATTTACCTTTTATTAATAGATTAATAATTTAGAGGTATTAAGAATATTTATTTAACTATTTTAAAAGTATTATTTAAAGATTTATTATATTATTAAATTATTTTCTTCTTATTAAAAAGCTTTAATTATTTATTCCTATTATTTAAATTATAATTTAATTTATTTCCTTAACGAATTATTTATAAGTAATTCTATTATTTTAAAGTACTAAAGACTAAGAGTCTAACCTTATAGGAATAAAGGGATTAAGCTACGTTTTCTTTATTATATTTATTATTCTCTTATTATTAAATATTAACGTTAACCGGGAAGGGTAAATCTAATATATTAGAGACTAAGGATTAGAAGCGTACTAGAATACCTATTAACCTTAGTAATAACTCTTAATATTAGTTCTTATAGCTATTCTATCTATAAAGAAAAGAGAGTTAGTACTAAATTAATATTAGGGAATTCTCTAAGATAGTAATCCCGATAAGGGATTACCGATTTAGTAATTACTATAGTTATAGATTTATAGCTCCTAGGAGTATATAAATTATAGCTTACGTAATCGGCGAATTAAATAAGTATATCTAATTTACATAGGTAGTAATAATTTAGAGAGTGAATATTAATTATATTATAAGACTTATATTACCTACCCTATATATTTAGAGCTCTTAG
>NW_021167662.1:0-2191 GCF_003724135.2 Verticillium nonalfalfae
TATATTAACTTTTATCTTTTCTTTAATTTATTAATTATATACTTTCTTTAATAATCTAAAATAATTAATATCGAGAAATTAAAGTAAATATAATAAATAAAGAAATATATAAAGTATAAAGATATAATTCTCTAATATATATTATCTAAAAAGCTTAAAGATATAATTTTTATAATTATCTAAAATAAGAAGATAATATAATAATAAAATAATACTTTTAATATATTTATTAAAATATCTAAGCTATTTTAGATTAATCTTATTTATTATTTAATTATTTAGAGAAGTTATAAGCTTTAAATTATAAGGAATTATATAATCTTTATACTAAGTTAAGAAGTAATATTTATTAGAAAAAAACGATAAATAATAAAATATAGAAATTAATTATATTAATATTTTAAATAATAATAACTTATTCTTAATTACTTAACTATTTCTTCTTTATATTAATATATTTTTTAGTATTTTTAATAATTATTCTATTATTAATAACTCCTATTTAAAACTTAGTTTTATTAAAATTATAGATATTAAAGTTAATAATATTATATTTCGTAATTATATTTTCTATAATCTTAAATTATATATTTATTATAATTAAATCTTTATATAAAGCTTTTTTATAATTATATAAATAAAAGAAATATATTCTAAGCTTTAATCGTCGTTTAATAAATAATATTATTTAATTAATCCTAATAAATAGTATATTACGCTTTTCGAGGAGAGTATTTACTATTATAGCTATATCCTTTAGCCTAAGAGGGTCTACTTAGGAATCTATATTAAATATATATTTAACGATTATTTATTCTTCGCTTTCTTTTAATTTTATCGAATTTAAAGAGCTATTATATTATAAAGGTATATTAATATTTCGTTACTAGAGAGTAATTTATAAGATATTAAAGATCGATATAGTACGCTTAGCGGAAAGAGATATATTTTATTTTATTACCTTAAATATAAGGAGTACTTAATTTTCTTTTAAAAGTACTTCTATTATTATTAATAGAATAATCGTATTATTAATTAAAAAAGTTAGAAAAGTTAAGGTAAGTAGGCTACTCGCCTATATAGGCTACTTACCGATAATATATATTATTTATTATAATTAAATATTTATATAAAACTTTTTTATAATTATATAAATAAAAGAAATATATCTTAAGTTTTAATTATTATTTAATAAATAATATTATTTAATTAATCTTAATAAATAGTATATTACGCTTTTCGAGGAGAGTATTCGCTATTATAATTATATCCTTTAATTTAAGAGGATCTATTTAAGAATCTATATCGAGTATATATTTAACGAGTATTTATTCTTCGTTTTCTTTTAATTTCGCTAATTTAGAGGGCTATCGTATTACGAAAGTATATTAATATTTTAATATTAGAGAGTTATATATAATATATTAAAGATCGAAGTAATATATTTAATAGAAAGAGATATATTTTATTTTATTATTTCGAGTATAAGGATAAATTAGCTTTCTTTAGAAAGTATTTCTATATTTATTAATAGAATAATTATATTATTAATTAAAAAGGTTAAAAAAGTTAAAGTAAGTAGCCTACTTAATTATATAGCCTACTCGACTATAATATATATTATAGGTTCTTTTAACTTTATAATATTTATTAATTATTATAAACTCTTATTAATTAATTTTAAACTCTTTATTAATAAAAGTATATTTATATATTATAATCTATATTATTTTATTTTATTATTTAATAGCTTTAATAATTAATATTAAAAAGCTTCTTTAATATCTTTTAATTTAATAAATAATATAATTAATATATAAATTAACTTTAATAGGGTTATTAAGTATTTTTAATATTTAAAGTTTAAATAACTTAGTATTACTCTTAGGAAATATTAAAATCTTCTATATTATTATTAACTTTAAAATAATATAATTTAAATTATAAAGAATAAACTTAATACTTTAAAAGCCTATTTATATATTTTTTTCTATACGAATTTCCTTAAATATAATAGAAAATATAATAAAGAAATCCTTTTTAATAATATATTATATATTTATTTATAATATTATTTTAATTTATTTATTATAAAAAGCTTTTAATAATTTAAAATAAATAATATTAAAAAATTAAAATAAATATAATAAATAAATAAATATATAAAGAAATATAATATTATTATTCTTAT
>NW_021167663.1:0-2169 GCF_003724135.2 Verticillium nonalfalfae
ATATAGTATTTCTAACCTTTCTATTAATAGAAGGAATATAATATAATATTATAACTTTAAAATTTAATAAAATTAAATTATTCTTATCGCTTTCGAGTAAATAAAGATTTCGGCTTTTTAATATAGGTTAATATCTTATTAATAGTTTATAGGAAGGAAGATTAAGAAATAAGATTCCCTAAGATATAATATTTACGAAGTATAAATTACTAAGATATTAACCTAGAGGAGGGGAATTATATAATACTTAATTAAATTATTACTAAGAAGCTCTAAATAGAAGCCCTATATATAATTAAATATAGAATATAGATTAAGGGATTATTTATATAACTATAACTAGATTACAATAATTAAAGTAATCCTATTATTAACTTAACTATAATCTATAATAATAGGATTACGATAATAACTATAAACTATTTAATATAGATTTACTATTTAATTAATTTAAGATAAGGAAATAGGTATAAAAGGATAGATATTCTTATACTTATAGATATACTCTTTCTTATAATAATAATTAATCTAAGTCTTACTTTATATTTATTATAATAAATATATAATACTTTACGATACTATATCGTCTTAGAGTTATAACCTAAGCTTCTACTAATAGTAACCTTAACCCCCTCTAATAGTATTCCCCCCTTAGAAGCTACTAGGTCGTAATATTAGGTTCTAGCTCTATAGGGTTTCCTATATCCGATTCTAGTATATTAAAGATCTATAGCTCTAATAGACTTATAAGTCCTTTAGCTTTAGCTTTAGTCTTCTTTAGTCTAAGTATAGGAATCTCTTCTATATTTATTTCCTCTTTATTTAAAAGGTCGCTATTAGTCTAAGTATCGTCTTAGGTCTAGGCGGGGTATCTAATAATAGTATTCTTATTAGTAATATTCCTAGCTATAGTATTCTCGGAGAAAGGGTTATTATTAATAGCTTAAGTATTAAGAGATATATAGATATTATTTATTATTAATTTTATTTACTAGAGGTATATCGTTATAGCGTCTATATATTCGATCTCGTCTCTAGCTTATTATTATATTTATAGAGTATACTCCTTTATCTCCTTAATATTAAGAGTTATTCTTATTAATAACTTAAGTCTTAATATAATCGGTTATAATATAAAGTAATAATAATATTATTATTAAATAGAAAAGTATAAATAATAACTTAATATTTTAGAATTATAAATATTAAATATTATTCGAATTTAAAGTAAAAGGTTAATAATAAAGTAAAATATATTATTATATAGAAAATTAATAATATTTAGAATATAATATATTAATAATATATTTATATTATATTCCTTTTATTATTATTTTAGTCTCTTATTTATTTATTTTATTAAATTATTACTTAGTCTTTATAATTAGATCTTTATTTTAATATTTATTATTAGAATATAATTAATTATTATTATCTCTAGTTTATAATAATTAAAATAATAGATTTCTATATCCTTTATAAAATATTTAGTTTTATATTTATATAATAAGTTATTTATTATATATAATATATTTATATAATATATTTATTTATTAAATTTATTTCCTTAATATTTTTATTTAATAAAATATTATAAATATAATCGTCTTAATAGCTATTTTATATATATATTTAATAGTCTATTAACTTTATATTATTCTCTAATAACCTTTAATAAGATTAATTTTATAATAGATAATTATTATATTTAAAAGTTATTATTAAAAGGGTATAGAATTAGCTATTTAATAGATATTATATTATATATTCTCTATTTAGCTAAGAACTTTAATTTATATATTAAAAGGCTTTTCTTCTCTAAGATCGTAAAAAGTCTAATATATTATTAATTCTATTTCCTTAATAATTTATTAAGAAGCTTATATCCTTTATTTAATTTAAGGAATACTTTTTTATTAATCTTAAAATATATAAATTAATATCTCTTATTATAAGCTTTTTTAACTTTAATTTATATATAAATTATAAATATTTATACTTCTTATTAATATAGTGTTTTTATTATTTTACTAACTTCTATATCCTATATCCCTATAATTAATTAATTTATAGCTAAAATAAGCTTAAATCTGAATAATAGTTTATTTAGAGCGTAATTAATAATATATTATTTAATATTATTAAGAGTAAATTAAAGTAAAATTAGAA
>NW_021167664.1:0-2164 GCF_003724135.2 Verticillium nonalfalfae
ATTAGGATTAAGTAATTAAGATCCTATTATTAGATCTATCTATCGTCTTAGTATTCGGTAAGTTAACTCCTATCTTAGAGGATCGATAATTCGTATCTATAAGTAGACGTACTACGTTAGTATTATCCTTATCTTTAGGGGAGATACTATAACGTTATCTACTAGAGTAGGTTATCGACCTTTACTAAGTTAAATCCGCCTTCTATAATATAGCTAAAGTACTACGTTTATATTATTCTAAACTTACTTTATTAAGAAAACGACTAAATAACGATAAAACTATACTCTAGAATATAGATAAGGAAGACTAATACTAAACTATAATTTTTAAACGGGTAAAAGAGATTAAAAGTAGAGTAGCTTCTAGGAGATACGTAGCGAGATAGACTAACGATACTCCTATTCCTACGATAGAAAATACTACTATTACCCTATTACTAGTTCTATTAATAAGATAGAATAAACTAATTATAGCGGAATAGGATTAAGCGAATCCTACGCTTATAATTACCTAGTAATAATTAACTATAATAATAGAAATCCTAAAGACCTAACTCTAAGTTAATAATCTAAACTAGGGACTAAGATAGAATAATTAGAAAGTATTAATATACGGATACTTCTACTTAGATTATAAACCCGACTCTAATAGAAATAAGAATTTATCGGTTTATACTATTAGACGAGATATATACTAGACGGATATAGATATATTTCTAGACTCTATAAACGACTAAGCTAATACTCTAGACCGATAGGCTATAGCGGTATATAGTTTACTATAACTATTACTAAGCTCTATTAAAGTATAGTATATAATACTAACCGAAGACGAGAAATAAAGACTTCGTATAGGACTTAACGTATAGAAACGCTTTCTTAGACGTTAATTTACCCTAGACTCTATTAAGGCTATAGAATTATTAAATACTTATCGATACTCTAGATAGGATATCCGGATAGGTAGGGACTTATAGAAATTCGTACTAGATATTATCTAACTCTATAATATAGCTAGAATAAATAACCCGCTAATATAACTTAACTAAGCCTACTTTAAGATAGATAGTACTCTAATAGTATATCTACTAAAACCGAATCTAAATATTATAATTAACTCGTTTATTAGGGACGTATAAGATAAAACGGAGCTCCTATAGAGAGACGCTAATTAGATAGATATTAGACGGCCTATAATAGTATACGCTATAGAAGACGATAACGACGATATAGATAATATTATATTCCTATTATATAACTTATATTACTTAGACCGATAATAGAAGGATAATAGTCTTAATATTAATTATTATAAAGAAGTTAACCTTTACTATAGATAGTAGAATAGAACTAGGTACGATAACTAGAATAGTAATAGAAACGTAAATAATAGAGGATATAACCCCTATAATATTAACGGATATAATACTTATAATAATTAAGGTAGCCGACGTAAGTATAATAACTAGTATAATAACGGTAGTAGATATAACCTCCCTTAAAGAGGCGGTATTATTAAAGGTTTATTCTATAGAAAGATTACCTTTATACGTAGTAGCTATACCTTTAGAGGATAGTACGTAGATAGCTATAGACTATACCGATAATAGTCTAGATATAATAGCGATCGGGCTAACTATATATATATCTACTTAATAGACTAAGACTCTCGGGAGAACGAATAGGACCTCTAATAGGATAATTATAAGATAGCGGAGGAGGTTTTTTTAACGAAGGAAGATAAATAAAATATATTAGACTCCTATACTAACTATAATACTATTACTTCCTCGTACCTCCTTACGCTAACTAGTAAACTATAGTATAAGAAGTCCTTATAGCGAGAGCGGAGGCTATAACGCTACTATAAATATAAGGAATAATTCGATTCTAGACGATTACTTATAGAATACGTCTTCGCTAATAATTATACCCCGCTAAAACCTAAGGGCTAGGGGCTATAAGCGAGAAACGTCTCCCTTTATACGTAATAGGATATCGGAGCGGAATAAATAGTAGAAGATAGGCTATAGGACGATAGTTAGACCGTATTCTTAGCTTTTAACGAAGACGACGTTATCGAGGCCTAAAGCTAGAAAGGCCCTTTAAGGTTAGGGTTAGGGTTAGGGTTAGGGTTAGGGTTAGGGTTAGGGTTAGGGTTAGG
>NW_021167269.1:0-206279 GCF_003724135.2 Verticillium nonalfalfae
TGGTCAAGGACTCAAGGCGTGGTTGGAGGAGGGGGTGGTGGGGAGGGGGCTGGACTAGGGAAGAATGGTGGCGGCCCGTCACCGACGAGGCTACATACTGGTATATGCGGGTGCTCGTGATCCTTTTGGCTATCAGGCCCCATCTCAGCGAACGCGGGAGCACAGCGTTCGGGTCCGAGGGCAGGGGTGGGCGGTGGACGATGGATGATCGGTGGACGATGGATGATGGGTGGTCGATGGTCGATAAGTCGATAGACGACGATCAGCAGGTGAGCTGAGGTGGTACAAGCACGAAGGTAGACAGTCTACAGTCTTGACAATCAAGCAGGGTGCTGGCTTGTCGTCTGGCGAATGACTACTTAGTCCTACTTGCCTTGCTGCCTCGTTAGGTACCTGCCTTACCTACCTTTACTAGATACCTAGGTAAGTACCTTCGTAGGGACCTAGGTAGGGACCAAGGAATCTAGGTAAGCACGCACCCAGCAAAGAGACTCAGGTACCTCAAATGAAGGCACCCCTGGTAGGCGGCCCTCCAGGGCTGCGGAATGTCAACCATGTGGGGTCTGACAGAGTGTCTCGCACCGTGCATCGAGGGGTAGGATCAAGGCGAGGCCAGCTGGGGGCCTGTCTAGGTGCCCACATGTACCTACCTAGCAGGGCGGGTGGCATTGAATAGGACATGATTGCCTTAAGGTACTTTGGGTGGGCAGCCGCCATGGCACCTCCAAACGGGGTATCTACAAAGCAAGGCGAACAGAAAGGGGCGGCGCACACTCGAGAGGGAGAGTCGTACCTAGTGACAACTGGCGAGAGAGAAGGACAGGGAGAGAGGCAGTGTGAGAGGATGGTCACGGTCTCAACCCTGCGCTGCCAATTGGCCCACGTCTCAAGCCACAAACAACCACGGAACCGCCTTGGTGTTCGCTGTGCGCCGTGGTGCCGCTGTAGTGCCCGCTGTTCAAGGGGCGCAGCGAACGCCTCCTCGTCGAGTCTTGTGTGCCGTAGCCCGTCTCCGCCATGCGCAGTCTTACTCCGCGGCCTCAAGTCTGCCTCGTGCGGGTCACGAGCAGGAAAGAACAGCGGTAGGGAAGGAAAAGAAAAAGAAGAATCCACGCGGGAAAAAAAAAATACGACGACCAACAAAATCCTTTGGGGCTTTGCTCAGGAAGGCTTTCTCCGCATCCATCATACATGCCGATCGGGGCGTCTCGGTATGAGTTCCACAAAGATGGGTAGTCACTTGTACCAGATCAGAAAGCACACGACTATTTTCGTTTCCTGTCCAGGCTCCTCCGGTCCTTTCCCTGCACTACAAGAATAGATACCATGAATAAACAACCAGAAGAAAACACTACGCATAACTCCAATGGGCGTCATTCGTGTCTCATCCTCGTCGACCTCGGCTTGCAAATGTGAACCCCCCCCCTTGAAGAAGTTCGTGCTCACCACATTCCCTTTCTCTGCTTCTGCAGTGTCTCAAACACCTGCGCCTGCCCACTCTTGGTCGTCTTGCTCGAACGCAAACCCGTCCCGCTCGCCGCGGACACCTCTGTCGCGTTCTGCTCGGGTCAATCACTACATCGTTGCCTTGCCTTGCAGCCCACCTCACGAGGAACCCACCTTGGAGATCAGAGACCGACCGATCTGGACCGTGTCGTCAATGCCTCGCTGGCGCTGCCAGAACCTGTTCGCCTGTCAGCACTGCCCGTCCTGGGTGCGTACAATATACTCACATCTCGTCTGAACCGCCACTTCCACGGACCGAAGCCCTGCGGGCCTCGTCCTCCAGCGCCTCGCGCGTGATCTTGTCGCTCTTGGCGATGCCCGGGTTCGCCGCCTTCTCGTCAACAGCCTGGTGCAGGTTCTCCTCGAGAAGCCTCTTCTTCATGAGATACCGCTCCTTGCGCTCCTTTTGCAGGCCGGCGCTCTCGAGTTTGGTCATGACGAAGCGGACGGCCATCTGCACGACGAGGTAAAAGTGTTCGGCGAGGAAGACGCTGAGGAGTACAGCCACAGCATTGATGTCGGATCGCGCGCCGGCTGGCCCGTCAGGGTTCTTGCCGCTGCACAGCGAGACGATGCCGGCGCTGGTCAGGGTGCCGAGCCACGACAGAAAACCAATAGCATCGAGCCACGGGCCGATCGAGTCGGCGCGCCACGGGATGGGACGCCTGCTGCTGATGGCAATCTTGACGGCGTCAGACCGCAGCTCGACCCAGTTGTTGATCAGGAAACAGCACGCTGTCAGGGGCCAGGCCACGGAGAAGAGCGACAGGTAGCCGAACTGGATGACCATCTCGCGGTAATCATCCGTCACGTTATACGTGGGCAGAAGAACCTCGCTACGGACGCGTGCGAGGAAGTCAGCCTCCTCGGGAACATCGGGGACCTTGGGACCGGCACTGCTGCTCGAAATCTTGGCCTGAACTTCCTTGGCCTCGTCGAGGACCTTGCGCTTGACGTAGGGGAGGACAGTCTCGGTCAAGAAATTGACGACCTGGGCCGTCACGGTGAAGTAGAACATCTGGTTGCTGATGCGGGCCGGGTTGATGACGAACTCCTGGGTGGAGAACTTGTCGCTGGGCGCGATCTTTTGGGCGGCGGCGCGCCAGAAGTCGAGGTATGGCAGGAGCAGGTTGCCAAAGGGTATGTAGATGAACGCCGTGAAGAACAGGGCCATGTACGACGTGAGGAAGTTCAGGACGAACTGCTTCTGAACGAGGGCGGCGTGATGGGCGTCGATCGTCTCGTAGTTTTCCATCTGTGTGAGGTGCTCGGCGAACTTCAGCAGAACAGTGCTGAAGGTAGGCGTCATGACGACGAGAATGACGGTGGGGAGGAAGGCCTGGCATGGGTCAGCCTTCGGGTCAGGGAGAAGGCGGAGGCTGGTGCGTGAGCGGATGCAAAAGACGTGAGAGACGTACCAGATATTGCTTGAATGGGCCGTTATAGACCTCATTGATGAAGATCTCGAGCGAGTTGCAGGTCACGATGAGGGTGCCCAGCACCAGAATGCAGGCGACGGCAAAGGGAATCTGCAGGAGCTGGGTCTGTAGGCGCTTGAAGGGCGAGTAGACCTTGACGGGCTCGCCCGTGACGGGGTCCTCGGCCTCGTGCTCAAACTCGAACTGCGGGCGCGGAGTCTGGATTTTGGAGACGCCGCGGACACCCCACTGCACGGCAAGATCGATTTCCTTCTTTTTCCAGAACTCGAAAAAGACGACAGACCACAGACAGCTCGCGAGGGCGTAAAACCACGAGAACTGACCGAGCAGCAGCCAGGCAGAGAAGCCGGCGGCGGCGGGGAAGACGAGAAAGGTGAAGTAGGACTGGGTGAAGGCGAAGTAAAAGGCGACGTTCTCGCCAAAGGTGTTGCGGATGCCGTCGAGGTCGTCGTCGTCAATGGTGTACTTTGTGCTCATCTTCTGAATGAGCTTGCGGTTGAAGTCGTGGTTGTGCAAGGGAAAGAGGCCGGCGACGTGCTTCCAGGCGCCTGTGCCGGGCGTGATGCCGGCGCCGCCCTCGTTGCGGGGCTTCGTCATGAGGAGGTAGACGAGACGCAGACGCTCGGCCTCGGTCACGGGTTCGCTCTTGAGGGTGGCGGAGAGCTCCTGGTCGG
The DNA here is from genome assembly GCF_003724135.2 of Verticillium nonalfalfae. NCBI lineage: Eukaryota > Fungi > Ascomycota > Sordariomycetes > Glomerellales > Plectosphaerellaceae > Verticillium > Verticillium nonalfalfae. The sequence continues at coordinate 3,620 of NW_021167269.1, forward strand.
GGCCGACGGTGCGGGCGCCATGAAGCCAGTCACCGAGGCGTGAGCGGTAGATCTGGTCGCTCAAGACCTTGTCGGAGGCGATCTTGACGAAAATGAGCAGGGAGTCGGCGTCGCCGGGGCGCACCTCGGTGGTCAGACCGACGTTGACGAGGGCTTCGATGAGACGGACGTAAGCGGCCTCGGCCTCATGGCGGTCGGTCTGGGGGATCTGGTAGTGGATGACATAGTCGACGTTGTAGTTTGACCCGTAGCCTGGTTGCAGACTCCGGCTGCTGTAGAGGTTCTGGAGGGAGGCCATCTCGTCGGTGGGCGGCAGAGTACCTAGGTAAGGTAGGGAGGGAGGGAGAGCAAGGACGAGAGGGGTACGGGACGCAGGTCGAGTGAGGCGAGAAGACGACGTTTTTGAATGGCACAGCCCAGGGAGCGCGAAGCACGAAGCACGAAGCCGGCAATGTTTTGCAGCAGCAAAGAAAGCACCGGAAGCTTGGCAGCTCACAGCAAACTAATGACGAGGCAGCTTTGGCTGGCCAAGGTTGCGTGAGGCAAGGTAAGGTAGGTATCAAGCTTGCCGTCTGTTGGCAGATTTGGCTGGTGAAACGGGTCCAGGTTCTGGCTGCGTGTCAACGTCATTTCGGGAAACAAGCTCAGCTGGATGGCCCCTGCCGTGGATCGGTGGGTGGGGGCGATGATATGACGGCAAGCGGGGAGGGGGGTAGCTTCCATCCCCTGTTGCGCTGAGCTCCTGCTGCGGTGCCACACCTGCCAGGTCCACCTTGGCGGGGCGTCACGTCGCCGTCTTAGCTAAGCGTGGCTGGGTCCTGTCTCGGCAGGGAGCTTGGGCCCTCTTTCGTCACTTCTTCTTCACATGTGCCTGCCTGTCATACCAGGTTGAGGCCCCTCAACACCAACTCAACCATCATCACCTCGCTGTCGCGCCAACTCGTCGGTTTCCCCATCTGCGAGATACCATCCACGAGAAACTGTACCTACACGACTTCCTTGCAGCGAGAACAAGACACACATGGCCATCCTCCAGAGGCTGGGCCTCCGCCGGCGCAGCAGATTCGACCCTCAAACGCCCCTCGATGCCTTCCTCGACTCACCACTGCAGACGCTCATCTCTGCCCTGTACGCCCTTCTGCTGATGCTCCGCGGCCGCCCGTACGCGCCGCCAACACAAAATGGCATTCGCGTTGTCTGTCTCTCCGACACGCACGACCTCTTCCCCGCCGACCCTGTGCCCGAGGGCGACCTCCTTATCCACGCCGGCGACCTCTCGACCCCAGGCACGGCGGCGGCGCTGCAGGCGCAGATTGACTTTCTCGCGGCCCAGCCGCACACGCACAAGGTGCTCGTCGCCGGCAACCACGACGCCTACTTTGACCCGAACGCGCGCTCGCTCGCCGACCGTACCTTCCGCGCGCCCCTCGACCTCAAGGGCGTCCACTACCTCCAGCACGAGGCCCTGACGCTGACCTTTGCCGCCCGCGGCGCCCGTCGCCTGCGCCTCTACGGCGCCCCCGACATTCCGCGCTGCGGGCCCGCCGACTTTGCCTTCCAGTACGATGCCGCCGCGCCGCCCTGGCAGGGCGCCGTCCCCGCTGACACGGACATCCTCATCACCCACACGCCACCCTTTGCCCACCGCGACCTGCGCCTCGGCTGTCCCGCGCTGCTGGCCGAGCTGTGGCGTGTGCGCCCGCGCCTGCACGTCTTCGGGCACGTGCACTTTGGCCACGGCCGCGAGGCCGCCCACTACGACGGCGCGCAGGCGGCGTACGAGTCGCTCGTCGCGCGCAGGGGCGGACCTGTGCGGGATCTGCTGCCGAGCGGCGCCTGGATCGATGCCCTCAAGGTCGCCGCCTACGGGCTGCACGCCGTCGTGTTCAAGGTCTTGATGCTCGGGCCCGGCGGCAACACGGGCGGCACGTGGCTTGTGAACGCGGGGCTCATGAAGGGGAACAGTGGCAAGCTCGGAAACCCGCCGCAGGTTGTCGTGTTGTAGAGTAGCCGTTCGAACTGCTCGTTTACTGAGCCGTGCATATTTCTATTTGCTCTAATTATACTTGTCACATACAACGTGCACCAAAATCAGGCATCTCTAGGCCACTCCTTGAGTGCCCAACTTTGACCCTAGTACTTTATATGATCGACAGCCGAGTGGCAGAGAACACAAATAGCTAATTGAATCAAAGGATGTAGCAAACAGGGCATCAGGATGCCTGTACGTGACCTATGCTTCACAGACATACCCCGCCGTCATTCATACACTAAGCTAGTGCCTGCTTAGATACCTCGGCGTTTGTATACCGCGTAAAATGTGTTGCCCAAATCAAATCTGGCTGTCTCGCATGGTCAGCCAGTCCTTGACCCGGCCTCAAACTTGCAGGCTTTCACACACCACACTTCTCCCCCCGCACGTGCCTCATCTGCGTCTGCGAGCAGCCTAGATGTGATCTGCATGCAACAGGGTGGCCAGGCAGACGATTGTTAGTTGCATCCACGATTCCGGATGTCCGAACACCAAACCACCACATCATGCGGCCAGACCTCTTAGTAAAACACTCCCAGTCCATCACAAATGTGACTCGCCGGTCTGTCCGAGATGGGCATTTCTTCTTGGACCCTTGGCAGTCAGTTTGTAGGGATAGAACTGGTTCTCCTTGCTATTCTGCCCTCTTGCGCCAGCACGCCGAGCCAAGGTTGAGGCTTCGGCATACCTCAGTCCCGGCTCAGGGCCCGGCGATCATTCGTCATTTGTGGCGTTGTCCAGTGTTTAGTTTAGGCAAGAGATTGTCAGGGATAGTGGGTTGACCGACGGGCTCCAGCCACACAGCATGGAGAAAGCCACTCGGGCGTGCCACAATAGCCCCAACTTCACTCCATCCTCAACGGAAGGAGCCCGGTTCTGACAACTAATAACGCCGTTCACCGGAGGCGTTGGCAGGTCGCGTGTGCGTGACCGTACAATAAAGTATTCTGGCCACAATGTGTCACTGTGATGTGTCTAGTCGTCGTGATGGTGTTGTCCAATACCGGTTGAGGTGGCAGTTGCCAGAATGAATACAATGATCGTATGCTTGTCCATTAAGAGCGAGATCGTTGAAAGTCTAGGTCATGGGTAGAATATCTCCCACTTCGCCCTCATGTTCTTCCGCGCTATGACCAGCATAGAGAGTCGTTCCCGTGGCGGCCAATCCAAACATCGTCCGCAACTTCTGTTCATTCATCATTGGTAGTGAGGTGGTCGCATGGGAGGCACGAACCCGGCCATCATGGCCATCCCTGGTCGCATTCCGTCCGCCATGGGAATCGGGCTCTGCGCTCGATTGAATAGTCCAATCAACTTGCGGCCAACTGAAGGCTCAAGTTCCGTGCCATCTCTAGCAATTTTAACTTCGCGATTCGAGTTCCAAGGGTTGCGCAGTCCGCGTGCCCGATAGAATGGCAGTCTTGTCGTTGAGAGCCACTCTAGTCGGAATGGCTTCCCCCATGATTTGTTGCTGGCCTCAACCTCATCAAACCCTTTCCCACTGCTGGCGTCGCTTTCTTCTTCTTCGTCGGCGCTTTCTCCGTCTTCTCGACCAGCTTCCCAGAATATAGTGCCACGAGCCGAATCGTCGATTATTCTGCCCTTTGGGGCATGTTCCGTAGCTTCGGTCGTAATCGATTTGGGCGCGTCCACGTCGTTTGCTGACTGTGCCTTCGGGGCGAACTCAATGGCTGCGGCTGGGTCTTCATTGATGGGCGACACCATCTTCGCATATCCAAAATACTCTCCCGATTTGTTGGCAGAGAAAACAAGGTACACATTGTCAACAGCCTGTCAAACCCATGTTAGTAAGGTTTCTGTCGGAGTAGTTGATAGAAACCTCAGCGAGAGGCGCGCGCCAAAGCTCACCTTGAATGCATTGCTGAGCGTATCTTCGTTGTGAGACTGTGTTGCCCATATGCCAGTTCTTACACTCAGATCCAAATCTTCAACAGTCAAGCTCTTCAGAATGAAGAACTTGTCCTTGTGCGCCGAAACTTCCGTATCGTGGACCTGTGGTGACTTGCTGTCAAGTCCCGCTGTCGTTGCTTTGGCGGTACCATCTACAATGGTTTCCGAAAGAGGCGTGTGTGGTGTCGGAGGCTCGGCAGATGCTGCTGGCCCAGTGGGGACCGCCAAACCGGTCGTACCTTCAACGGTGTTCTTGCGCAGACGACTCACGAGTCTCACGGTTTGAAACTTTGAGTCGTGAAGTTTTTGTTGTGCCGCTATGCATGTCTGCTCGTCCTTGAAGTTTGCAAAGGCGCAATTGCTCTTGGAGATGAGGAAGAGAGATTCGAGACCTGGTGCCTCTTTGCAAACGTGATGAACAAGATTCATTAAATCCGTCTGGGGTGGCAGATTCCCTATCCAAATAGCATGGCCTCATGATAGTCAGATAGTGTTTTTAGACGACTGAAAAAATAGCTTACCACTTTGTCGTGGCTTGCGAGGGGGACCTCGGACAATTCCAGCCTTATTTTCGTCGCCAGATTCTGCATTTGACAAATCAGTACGATTTCTTAGACACCCAGGGAGCAGAAAAACTCACCACCTGTTTTCGATCCATGGACATGTTGGAGACGAAATGCAGGATCTCCGGTTGGCGACTGGGACGGTGTTCTGTGCTCACTTATCATCTCACCTCCGCCGTAATGCTGGCCAGACGGTATGGACTGGGATATAGCTTGATGATGTTGAAAGTTAGCGTTGTGTTGTGGGTAAAAATAGGCAGGTGTCATTTGACTATGCTGCTGATTCAATGCCATGTGGTTCGGATAGAAAGCAATGTTAGGTCGTGTCTGCTGCTGCATCGGCGAGTGTGGTCCGCCGTAGAAATGGTGCGTTTGCTGCGGCATATAAAAATGCTGACTCTGCATTGGCATCACATGCTGAGGTGCGTAATGAGTGTTCATCGGTGGAGTCATCATAGCTGTAGATGGCGTAGAAGAGTTGAATCGCTGCTGCTGAGGTACGGGAGGATAGCCCACAGGTCGAAAATTGCCGGGTTGCTGAGGGAGGGCATTCGCCATGTTGGTCATGCTGTAAGCGCCGGAGCGGCCATTTCCAGATGGTTGGGCCATATTAAACTGGGAAGAGAAAGCATGCTGGTCCTGAGTGAGCTGTTGCTGCTGCTGGTGTTGCGAATGCTAGAGAAATCGACCATGAGTGTCTTTGCTCACAACCGAATATACAAGAGTAAAGGATGAACCTACATTGTGGACGCGCTGTTGAGGTTCTTGCGTCAAGTGATCCTCTGAGCTCGAGGGGGGTGGAATATCTCCCATTGGTACGTGAAAACCCCCGAGAGGTTCGAGTTCAGGGTAGGGAAATGCCGATCGGGACACGTGTGATGTGTATCGAAATTACTGCTCTCGCTAGTAATTCAAGACTGCAAAATGCTCGAAACTGCTACCGAGTCGAGTAGGGGATATGGTATATATGCCAAAAGGTCGCAGCGACCCAAGCTTTGGGGAAGCGAGCCTAGAATGTCCGGGGAAGGAGGTGGGCGGGTCTGGATGGTATGATGGACAGCTATGTATATGTGGGCGCCGCAGCGAGATTGGTGCTATTTGTGGCAGATGAGAAATGGTGGTATTTGGACCAATAAGGCTGGTACGATCAACTGCACGCGTTTGGTGAAGCGAAGGGCAGCAACTCGGGGCGGTGTTCTGGAAGATCTGTCCACGGGTAATCCCAGCTGATCAATGAAAGGATGCGTTCCGTGCTTGAGTGCCTGAGTGTGGGTGGCTCGTCCTGAAGTGTGCGATTCGGGTGTGCTGTGCTTGTCAGAAAAGCCCTGCCGCCAGGTGGTACTTGTAGGGTATGATCTGGTGTCAACGAAATTCGTTGAAAGCAATCAGGGTTATCTGAGCGGCCAATACGGAACCAGAGAAGAGTCCGAGGCGAAGCAGGCCAGGGTCGAGCGGCTTTGGCTTGGTTTAGGTGTCCAATTCAGAGGGCAGTGGCCGAAAAAGGAGGAGACGATCCTGGGACCCCCCAATGCTCAAGGGTGTAAGCTATCTGGGGCGGCGCAAGGAGAGAGATGGCGGATGAAGGCGCGGGGGACAAGCGAAAACTATCTCTTGACGGGATGTCCAACCCAGAATGATAGCAGATTGGATCACGTCCAGGGGCCTGCTATAATTGCCACTGTACCGAAAAGCAGTCTTTTGCGTCTCCCGTAAACTATGTCAACAGGGGAGGCTGGGGTTCGGCAAGCGCAAGGCGTGAGGCTCAACACAGAGGGAGGCCACAGACAGCGCGGCTCGTCAGACGTGTATGCGCCCAACCTGGAAGATGATCGAGGCGAGGTGATGCGGGTTGGTAAATAATAGTGGCGCAACAGAAAGAGGATTCAGAGGAGGGATCAGACAAAGAGTAGAGTCAAGCAGAGTCGAATATACACTTGGAGTGAACACAACCAAGAGCAGAGGTGAACGGGGGTGACAAATTGGCAAACCAGACGAGAGCATGCAAGAACACTCGGCGGCTGGACTTGAGAGAAGAGCCACAGATTCAGCAAACTCGCTCGGGGCAGGACACGCGAAGTAGCAGACGAGATGGCGGGTACCGAGAGGATTCGCCTCCCGCGCCGTTGATTCTAGCGTACTGGGCCCTGGTCGACGGGAGACAGGGATAGGGCTGGAGAGGCCGAGCAGCTGGGGGCCGGTAGAGAGAACACACAGCCTTGCCAGGTGCAAGAGGAAAGAGCAGGGAAAAAATGTATGCGAGGGACGACGAGGCGATGAGGTTGATGGGGTTGACAGGGTGCCGTGGAGCGAGTGGCCAAAACCCAAGCACACCCAGCGGCTGTAGGGCTTGGTGGGCTTGCCGTTGTCGAGGACAGGGAAGGAATCCCCCCCCCCCGCCGTCTCGCCTGTCTCCGGTGTCTGTGTCCAGGTCTCTGCTCGGGTCTGCATCTAGGCCTGCGCGTGTGTCTGGGTCCGGAGCCCAGGACCGGGACTTTCTCAACCTACTGATTGATGCGTGAGAGAGAGGGCAAGGGGTCCGATGGTTAACTTGGGGCCGGCCATCGCCAAGGGGGGGGCAGGGAGCTAGCCTGCTAGCCTGATAGACCACATGTCCCAAAGATGTGCATGCCCCATGTCGTACAATGGGATTGGAGCTGCCACTGGAGCTGCTACTTAGAACGGGGTCATGGTGCTGATCCCGGCAGCCTCAAGTCGACTGTCAACTTGTCAGCCTGGCCTGGGCGCGGTGCGTGGACCAGGGGTGGGCGAGAGGACAGGATACGCAACGACAGGATGTACGTACATGTAGAGAGACACTGTTGATCAGGTCCGAACATAGCCCCGTCTGAGTTACTGCCACGGACAATACCGTCTTCGCAGGTGGCCGATCCGTGGTGCTGTCTGGAGATCCATTGAGAGAGACTAGTCGACATTGAATGGAGCAAGAGAAAGTTGGAGACCATATTTGGAGACATTGGAGGCCAAAGTGGATTCAGTAATGGCGTCTAGATCAGAGTCTGGAGACGGCACACGAGAAAGCAGGGGTCATTCGTGTACACGGTGGTAATGAGTGAAGGTGGGTGTACTTCAAGATGCGGGAAGCCGAAGGGGAGAGGGGCGTGCAAGGGGTACAAGGGCGGGGATGGGAAGAAGCGGAAGGGGGGGGCGTGACCGCATCACATGTGCCTCACAATACAAGGCGTGGATATAGTGCCAGCCGGGGGTCAGGAGCACCAGCACCTGTTTCAATGGGCCTCAGGTGGCGGCGACGTGGCTGAGGTCCTCAAGTGAAGTTTCTGAGCCCTTGCCAAGTGCCCCCGTTCGGGTCACTTTCCGTTTCCTCTTTGCTCTTCCTGCCTTGGCTATCCTTTACTCCGCCAGCGCTGCCTGGGTACAACACCAACCTGGACGCAAGAACAGCTCAACCTAGCATGATCGCCCAACCCTGACGCATACTTTCATCATCGAAATATCCACGAAGCACCACGTCAACGGTCGGTTATCCAACGGGAAGGGACTCGATCTGCAGTCCATACGCTCGTTACTATCTGTCAAAATCCTATGGAACACCGGATGGTTCGCCCGGCGTATGCCATCATCCCACAATCGCCACGCCTGTCATCAAGGGTCTTCTCCCTCGAGCTTGTTAATGCATGACGGGGTTGGGAAGCGCGCAGCCAGATTGGATACCGTAGTAACAGCCTCTGGCAAGGACAAAGCGTCCGCATGCCTGGCCGAAGCCAATCCGGCGCCTTGGGATCTTATTGAGCTTTGGGATAATTTCTGCTTCAGACTAGCTAGGTGTTTTCCAGGCGCATCTCCGTCGTTCAATCGATGGCGAGTGGAACAAACGACCCTCAAAGCACTCCTAGAAACCCTTGGCACTGCAAAGACGAGTTCACCCGCGCCATTCCAAGCCTATGACCCCTCTTTAGCCCTTTTGGTCCATATTCCACTCACTCAGACAAAACTGGCTCTCATGGCCGGAGCCAGGGTTGATGCCGCGATCTCCGGACAAGAGTCGGCGACGATGCTCATCGGTGAGGAGCTTGCACATGTAATGGATGTAGTCCGATAATTGTCGCTCGATTCCTAGGGACGTCTCTCGCTGGGCGAAGGGAACCATGTGAGCAAGGCCGGTCGTGGTCCAGACCGCTGACCGCCCGAGCGCTTCCCTTACCCATTGTACTGCTCGAACCCCCATGCTGGAAGACCGCGACCTAGACTCAGGCTGTACCTGTTGGGCGATCACGATGCGCCTTCCCGTCGCTGCGCGGATGCATCGAACCGACTCGAAGAAGAAATCATCTCATCAAAAAGGTGGCCCTCCGCTCGAGCTGCAGCCAGTCGCTGCTTATCGACCACAGCGGCTAGCTACGCTACACCAATGTGACTTCGATGGAAGGGCTTTCCGTATGAGACCAAATCGGTGAATTTGAATGGGAAACAATCGGCAGGGATGAGCACGCGAACGGTCTTCAGGGTTCGATTCGTAGCCACACCCCCTCTCCCCTCTCCCCACACCTTATTAGGGGGCTTGGCTTCCAGTGTGTCCTAAGCTGTGCGTGGCGACGAGCCGAAGAACTGCATGGCAAAGGTTGTGTTGGGTGGAGTTTAGACGGCCATGGACCAGCTTCTGGACACGCTCGGATGACACTTCTTGCTATCCCGATCAAGGCATATTGCCACTGCCAAACCCAGCTCGTTGACGCTGGTGCCGGTCATGGGCAGGTGGGCTAGTCGGGGAGTGAGTGGGTGTGGTGTGGAGGCTAGACTGGCACTGAAGCCTGGCCGAGGGTTTGTCAACCATGGGATTGTGGCATTTTCTCGATTCTCGTTGACGAAGTCCCCTTTCCCCATCTTCCGAGGCTCGGACCATTCGACGGCGTTAGCACGATGCCACAACAAGGACACAGGCACCGCACCTCAGCATGCGACGCCCGCTTGTTCATCGAGCAAATTGAACTGATAAAGTGACTTCGTGCAGCTGCAATCTGACCACAAAAGAAAACATTGAGGCCATACGTTGGCGCCCACGTTCATTCCACTACCTGCGTACTGCAAGAAATCTGAGGCTGGAATTTTGGTCTTACGCCCCACGTATGAGTGACCCTGAGCGATCCAATTTCCGAAGCGCACTGGCGTTCTCCAGCTCGGGCCGGAGCATTTACTCCGGCAGATGCATTCCGGAGAAGCTGCCCTCTACTAGAGCGGCATGGCGGCCTTTAGGCAGCTTCCCTGAGCCGAGCGCTCTCTCGGTGCTTTTCCTACGACGTACAGATCAGAATGCGTGCGCGGCCCCTTCAAAGCCGTGTGGGCATCAAGGATTTCGGATGAAAGCGAACCACTGAGCGGATTGCGCGAAATGCTCGGCACATCTGGTCAATTTTGCCACTTGGTGCGCGGGGCCCAGGCCGGCGGCTGCCGATCATTGACCTTTACGCTCCTGATCTTCGATACTTCTGGGAGCCGTCGTTCGACGAAAAGGTTTGGACCCACGCCAAAATCCCGTGGAATGATGAAATGGTGAATGGGAAAACCCCTGTGCAGCTGACGGGGCCAGCGGGTGTCGGTCGCCAGTGGCCAGTTGTGTAAATTTCTATTGGCAGGCAACTTGGTCCAGCGCGCCAGTGATATGATCGAATCACTCCGGCAGCTTGCCCACACAAACTTGAAGAGATAATGCGGTACCTCAATACAACACATTGGGCCCGCGACAATGAATCAGGGTTGCCAACTCAGCAGGCCTGCCTACCTAGTCAAAAAACACACGCGGCTCTGCCGATGAGACATTGCACATCAAGAACTCGACCTGAGTGGGCGAAGTAGCTCTCCACGCTAGGTAGCATCATGAACGAGTCTCTACAGGTGAGAATAACGGCTGTCAGCAATGACAAACACATGAGCTTCAGCATAGCGGTTTCTGATGGCCCCGGGATCCCTGGCTCGCGCCTCAAGTTAGGACCATGTGGTTCCCGACCTGGTAGTTCAAGCTCCAGTTCGCCTCTTCGGCCCCTGTGCCGCTGCAGCACAGCCACACGGGACCCCAAGTCCAGTGGCGGCCGGAATCCACAGCGTGTCTTGGAATTCAAGGTGGGGTGCACAAGCCTGTGGCGGTTGCTCACAGCCTCGACAGGGCCATCAAGCCGTCTGACGACGAAGCGGCAAGAAGATCGACAACCCTACCTCCAGTTTTTCTCCAAAACATACGATGGGTGACGAATTTCCAGTACTCGAGGAACCTGGAACCTGGGCAGCTTTACCGACGTGGCGAGAAAATCTTATTTTAGCTCCGGCAACGCCTACACGCGTGGTTTCGACTCAGGAAGGGTGAGGCTGTCAAATTTACTGGTCTGGGGGCATCGGTTCGAATGAGTCTTCCGGTACTTTGACAGACTACCAGCGTACACTTTGGTCAGCTATGCTTAATGACGAGCCGGCAGACGAATGGATCAGCACACGCAGGCTCGCTTGGCCTTCATGGGCAGAGGTGGATGACGGGCAAAGTGAATCTGGCTTTTGAGCCGGCGAGTGCGAGCGCAGATGACATGCAGCATACTACAGCCCAATGATGTGTTCGAGCCAGACTGCCGGGCTCTCAATTGAGGCTACTGCTGGTTACGCCCCTTCATGGCCCCTGCCTGGTCCAATGCATGCTCCAGGAGAAGGCAGGCCATGGCTTCGGATTCGTTCGGACAGGGAGCCTAGTAATTACGGCGCAAAGGGATGTAAGAGCACGTAGAGCCCTTGACGGGGGAGGCAAGGACCGGAGGACTCCGTGAGCCTGCGAGGAGAGTATTCCCACAAGACAAACATGGTAACCCATCAAGATGGGGACCAATGAGCTGTTGTCAGCCTGCCCTTGTAGGCTGGGTACCTCATGCAGGGTAATCGAACCAGTACATTTTCATGCTCTTTGCTTCCTTTACCGGTTGCAGATGGTCCGCACGGAATGAGTGCAGCCGAGTGCAAACCCCTGGAAAGATGCCCCTGTACTTGTTGGTCTGCTGACGATGTGAGGGCTGTCTTCCCGACCTCCCTTGCAGCTATTGACGCGACTAAGAAATGTTGAAAATTCGCAACCTGACTACTTGACGAGGACTTCGACCAGGATCGACAATGCTGCATCCGTAGGACCTTGAGGCTTGTGCTTGGGGTTGGCCCCAGGAACCGCCATGTGTTCGCCTCTATCAGTCAAGAGGTGTGCCGCATAGCCTTGCGTTTCAATACTCGGCAAATCCAAATGGCCGGGTGCGATGTACTATGAATGCCCCAGGCTCGTTGGTCTTGCTGATGGGAGCAGCTTTCTCAGTATGGCTTTATTCGTTTGATTTACTACATGCCTCGTGCTGTTGTACAACGCTGCCCAAGTCTCCTACGTCGTCAAATCCCAGTCCTTTAGTCCTTCTTCAGGGGTAGCAGAATCTCCTCAATGCCCTTGCTGGTAATGACCATCATCTGCAGCGCGTCACCGACCTCAATGTGACGCTCCACTGCGCCATCAAACGCATCCTTGACCAAGATCTCGGCCTCCTTGCGCTCCAAGGGCACCACTTCCCTCTCCTTCAGCTCATGTCCAACGCCACTGCCTGGAACGTATTGGTTCTTGAAGTTGACTTGATTGTCAAGGAAGGGCGTGATCAGGCTGGCAGCAGCACCGCCAGCCCTGCTCTGCTCCCTCTCGTAGCTGCCCACGGGGTCGTACGAGAAGACGGCACCGACGCCCTTCTCGTCGAGACCGCCGAGAATGGCGTAGACGTAGTAAGGAAAAAAGCGCTTCTGGTAGAGTATCGTAGAGAGACGCTTGGCGCACGCCGTGACGCTCATGGCCTTGCCGTGGCGGTGACGGTAGATCTTGCAGATGGCATCCAGCCGCTCCTTGAGAGCCTCGCCATCGGCTGCGAAGCCAACAACTGACAGGAGAATGGTCGCATCATCTTGGTTAGATGTTGTGCCGCCAATCTTGTAAACCTTGGGAGAGTATCGAGAGTTGATGCTGTATCCGGATGTGCTACGGGTGTCACCAGCCACGATCGCGAAGTCGGCTCCGGCGATGGCCAGCGTAGAGCCGCCGTTATCGGTGTATCTTAAAGGTGTTAGCTTGACGTAGTCCAGAAAGTCATGGGCCTGTCTTACGGGTTGAAGCGGTGCTCTCTGTGCTCGCCGTGCGCGGACTTGGGGGCATCGGAGAAGGAGTAGTTGGGCCCATTCATCAGGGGGTTTTGGCTGAACATTGCGGCCATTGTGCAGTTTCCCACCAGTTGCGTGTCGGGAGGTGTTATTTGTGCTGAATGTAGCCACTGGATCGGTGTGGAAGCGCTTGCGATGAGATTGGCAGCGTTTGCTCGATAAGTCTGGGTAGATGCGTCGAAAGGTGAGGTTGAAGCTGAGCACGCGTCAAGCTGGCAGCCTTGCTAAGGTGGAAGCTACGGGGAAGCTGCGATGACTAAGATAAAAAAGTGGAGACACAATCCACCAGTCGTCACCCTGCAGGAGGTCACCTCGCGATGGCTTCACAAGCTTGCCAGTCTAGCAAAACAAGTTGGGCGTACCATTGCCATTTCCCCGTCTCCATCTCGGAACCCCAGCGCCTGTCCACCTAGTCCTCGCAAGAGGTTTTTGGTTCTTGAGATGTCGCGCGATATCAGGCTGAAGGCACTGCAGAAGATCGCTGCATTGTCTGCCGCCAGCTCGACTACCTCTTTCGACAGATCTGATCTCGACAGATTATGCAAGGCGTGCCCCCCGCATGGCAGAAGCTCTAATGGCTATTCTTCTAGTCAGGCTGTCGCTATTGGACGGGTGCCAATGGTAGGATCTCTGCCTTTCCCTTATTGAATTCACAGCTTATTTCGACGTAGACAATCCGCGAATTCGAAGTCCTTCTCGCCCTCTGCAAAGCCGCCCCGTCAATCAAAACCAGCCAAAGTGCTCAGAAGCTGGCCAACCAACTTGTCCCCTATATACTCGAAGCTCACGTTCAGGCATTTGTTCACTCGCCGTTCTTCAAGAAAATCGATCCCTCTCCTACCGAGGCCTTGGCATTTCATGTCACCGCAGCCCTGCTGTCTCTCGGCACAAATTACGATGCACTGGAGGAGGTAGTCTCGGACAGTCTCTGGGCGTTCATTAATTCTTGCAGTCATGCTGCTGAAAACATCGTACCTACGTCTGCGGATCCTCCCGAAGGCCCAACTTTGGACAACGCCATCCAGACGGCCACGATTGCAATCTCTTTGTTGGGTTTCCTGGAAGCTGCTGCAGCTCAGGCCGACTTCTGGCGTGCTGGAGGCAGACTAGCCTTGATCCAAAGAGTAAAGGAACTCCTGTCTGAACCGTTCCTCATCGCAGCTGAAACGGCCTTTTCCACGATCCGCAATGCGCACTCGCCAGATCGCCACACGAAGGAGTGGAAGCGCACTCTTCGCCACTATTCTGTCATTGGCCGACCACTTGGCGCGATGCTTCTGCAGAGGAGTTTCATGTGGCTTCTTGTGGCTGCTACCTCACTTCTGACTACCGATGCCACTACACTGAGAAGCACGCATGTCCTTGATGTCCACATGTCGGGCACCAAGCAGCCCGAGCCTTCGCGTGCTGCCGATGTCGATATACGATCCCTGGACTGTTATGCGAATATGGCATTGAACCAGATGGATTACCTCGAAGCAAGTGCCGATTTTGTGAGACTCGGATCCGTGGGCGAGCAAGAGCTGGCTTTTGCTGTAAAATCCGCTGCCCTGATCAGCTATCTCAATTGCTCGCTTATCAACGAAGACGTCGCTGATTCTGACAATGTTATGTCTTGGCTTGAGGAGGCACTCGCCGACCCGCTCCAGATGGCCGATGAAACCTTGGCTTCGGTCGTGCTTCGGGCAATGGCCATTACATGCAGAATCACGCCGAGCTACGCCAATACTGTCAGTCGTCTGCTGCCACGCTTCATCGTACAGACGGCGCCTGATTCGAAGACTGTCACCATTGCGTCTAAGAGTTTGGCATTTGTGCTTCGGAAGCTGTCACAGGATGCCGTCATCACAACACTCTACACCCTGGGTAATGTTTTGAGCCCCGGCTCAGATCGTGCGATTGCCAACGGTACAATGAACGACTTGAGCCAGGACGGGCCAACATCCGTTTATGCGGGACGGCATTCCATGGGAAGCAGTATATCTCTTCAAATTACTGGTGAAGAAGAAACCGCCGTTGTCTGGGGCAATGTGGTTCAAGCCGTCTGCGGCATTGCGGCTGCATGCAACGACCAAAAGATTACCGCTCTCGCTCAGTCCATGCTCCTACAGAAGATCGACAAGATCAGCCCTCGTGTCGATGCTCAAATCATCATTGGCGCCGCGGCACTGGCATTGAAGGGGGGTCAACTTGAGTTCCGCTCTTTGTTGAAAATGTACTCGAGAATCTCCCACCTTGGAGTCTCCAGCGACAAGGGCTTCCTCCTGGATGCTGTAAGTGTGACACCATTTATCCTGCATGTTTTGAGCAACTCCCTAACAAAAACTCAAGGTCATGAAAGCTCGGGTGCATCTTTCTACCCACCTCCGACGTGGATCGCCGTTGTATGACATATACTGGGAACACCTCTTGGAAAGCGTCATCTCCATTGGTGATGTGCACAAATCGCAAACGAAAGATGCCGACCTTCAACTTGCGGCACAGGAGATCGCGCAGCTACTGCGACCTCTCGCAGTCATTATGTCTGCAAACGATCTCGCATTCAATAATGCTACTGATGATGAGTCCCATACTTTGATCAGAGATGCGTGGTTTAACCTTGTTGTCCATGGATTCACCGTTCAATCAGACCTCGGAATCCTGTACCAGGACGAGCTGCGACTCATGGCCATCCACTCTCCGCCACTTGTTGCTGAACAGAGAGGAGAGCAGATCGAGAGTGACATTGAGCTAAACACTGTGCTGCGCCGTGGCATGAGCTCAGAGCGGGAGACAGCGAAGAGGAAGCATCTGAGTGACTTGGTGCCCTTAAAGGATCAGGAGATCAAGGGCCTTAGCTATCGGAAGGTCATTTTCTTGCAGTCGGCGTACCTAGTGGAGAGCCTCCGAGCAGACTCTGGCGACTGCACGAAGGTACTCTCTTATTTCCTGGAGCCCAGCATGCGCCGCGGGGACGTCAGCAGCACGATGGAGGGTATTGCTACTGCGGTGCTTGAAAAGTATCTGCGGAAGACCCTCGGGGGCCAAGACTCGAGCTTTTCGGCGCCCTTTGCGGCATCACAACTCGCCGCGGTACTTTGCAATTGCTGTCATCGGATCGAGCGTGTGCAGCAAGCGGCATTTACTTACGCTGATCGTATCATCAGAGATGTTCCTTCAGCGCTTTGTCATCGAACTTCACTCTTTGCTCTGTTGGAGCTCCTTTCCCTCATGTGGACCAGCTGCCTTGAGGCCGAAACAGACCTGTACGCCCCCCGCTCCTGTTTTACTTCGACACTTGGCGGCGTCTCCGTCGAGGTCTCCGATGACTATGACTTCCGTCGTAAGACACTCGACAATCTGCACCGCAGGGCCAAGGCTTGGGTTTCGGGAGTCATTGGCCTTGCCCCATTGGACGTAAAGGGCCAACTCCAGACATACCTGTCAGAATTCAATGACGAGGGCGCATACGGCCACATTTCCCTAGGTCGCTCTTTTGCACTTGAAATGTCCGCCGTCATTCCCTCCACAGACCAGAGGTTGCAGTCCTTGGACTTGGTGGGAGCCTGCAACATCAACACGGCTTCAGACTTTGTCGCACAATACACGACGCGTCAAGAGTACCGCTACGGAGAAACACTCCCTGATCGTGGCACTGAACTGGTGAGCTTCATGCACTTGAACCGTAGGGCCTCCTTTGTGCAGTCCTCAGTGTCATCCGCCTCAGAGAGCAACAATGCGGCCACCGCCCTTGCCCATGTCGAAGCACGGCTTCGGAGCAAGAAGTCGACTCCACTTTCCGAGGTTAGGGATATACTTCGACGAGCTGCCGCTTTGCTCTGTCGTAGCAGTCGCGATGAGTCTGACGTCGTTCACTACTTGGTCAGCATTCCCTTTGCTATGTTTACAAAGGAATCCACCAAACTCGGTGTCTCACTGTGGCTTGGTGTCATGAACGAGAATCCCCGACTCGAGCCCCGTCTTCTTTCTGAGATTGCCCAGCAGTGGGAGCTTTCCATTCAGCGAAGGCTCGGGCTCTTCAGTCGAACCGTAACGTAAGTCTTAACATATACAGCTCAGCTCGTCTGCCAGCTAACTCGTTACAGTCATCCTGACCCCTTCTTCCTGCGCGGGGAATCGGCGCCAAGCGATCTCGAAGGCATTGCCAAACAGAGACACCACGTCCATAACCTGTTGTCGCCGCACATGCGCCTGATGCAATTTTTTGCCAGCCACTTCAACGCTACGCGCCTTGGCAGCCCCGATGTCCAGAAGATCTTCTTGCGAATTCTCGATATCACTCTTGATGCCATTCTTACGGCAACACCGCACCCGGTGGCCCGCGAGCTGAGATATCAGATTGTTCTTTTCGGATTAAAGGTCGTCCGCGCCTGCACAACGATTGGGGCAGTGGCCCTAGGGCGTCTGAAAGAAAAGTTGCTGTCAGCCGGACTGAGCTGGTTCAGGGCCGCGCCGCGTTGGTCCTTTGGCAGCAACATCCTCCAGCTGAAGACTGAACTTCGACTGCTGTCTGACGTTGTCGTCTCCTTGAAGCAGGTCGATGCTATTGGCGCTCAGGCAGGAGGCAACCTCAAGTCCCTCAAGGCTAAGACGCAGCTACTGTTGCTACTTATTGAGAATGAGCACACCCGACTCTCTGTCTGGGTTCATCCGCTTGAGCCACACAAAGCACACACCTTGAGCCATGCTGCGCCGAAGACGGCGCTCGAGGTAAGCGTGACAATGAATTGGTTGCCGAAGAAAATGCACTGACAACATCTAGAACTCTTTGATTCCTTTGGTCAGAACAGCATGGGCAGAGGATCCGTCTATCGCCATTGAACTAGTGTCAAGGTTTCAGATTCCTCGTCTGCATCAGGAAGTGCGCTGGCTTCTCCTCAATTTTCCAGCCAAAGCGGTGTCTGAACCTGAGGCACTCCCTATTCTCTTGGGTGGTACACTGCCGAATGATGTCAGCTTCCAGCTCAAGGTTGGTTTTGCTCGTTCTGATTTCAAAACCTAGCTTACATGAATTACAGTACCTGCTTCTCTGGGCACCGGTGAACCCGATCACGGCAGCCACCTATTTTTCCCCTACCTATCGCAGCAACCCATACATGACTCAGTACGCCATGAAGGCACTTGAGTCTCACTCGAGCGAGGTTACCTTCTTTTACATTCCTCAGATTGTACAGGCACTTCGCTACGATGCTCTGGGTTACGTCGAGCGGTATATTCTGGAGACTGCAAAGTTCTCTCAACTATTCGCTCATCAGATCATTTGGAATATGAAGGCAAACGCCTACAAGGACGACAGCGGCACCATTGTAAGATTTGTGTTTGTGCGCATGCAAAAGATTGAACTAACATGATACAGCCTGATGACATCAAACCCACCCTAGACACGGTTCAAGAGAAGATGGTGGCCAACTTCAGTGACGCTGACCGCGACTTTTACCTGCGCGAGTTTGCCTTCTTCGATGAGGTGACCAGTATATCGGGCAAGCTTAAGCCATTCATCAGCCGGCCAAAGCCGGAGAAGGCGCAGAAGATCGAAGAGGAGCTTCGCAAGATCAAGGTAGACGTGGGCGTGTACTTGCCCATCAGCTCAGATGGCGTTGTTATTGGCATCGACCGCAAGTCGGGCAAACCCCTGCAGAGCCATGCCAAGGCACCGTACATGGCAACTTTCCGTGTCAAGAAAGCAAAGAAGTCCATTGCCGTTGATGGCGAAGAAATGATCGAAGAGGTCGGCAAGCAAGCTGCTCAACCTCAGGACAACCAGACAGTTGAAGTGTGGCAGTCGGTCATTTTCAAGGTCGGCGACGATTGTCGACAGGACGTTCTCGCGCTGCAGATGATCGCCGCATTCCGAGGCATTTTCCAAAGCGTGGGCCTCGACGTCTATGTATTCCCCAACCGCGTCACAGCGACGGCGCCGGGTTGCGGTGTCATTGAGGTGCTCCCCAATTCGGTGTCGCGCGACATGCTTGGCCGCGAGGCGGTCAACGGCCTGTACGACTACTTCATCTCCAAGTACGGCAACGAGGACTCGCTCCGCTACCAAAAGGCGCGCACCAACTTCGTCAAGAGCATGGCGGCCTACTCAGTTATCTCGTTCCTCCTACAGTTCAAGGACCGCCACAATGGCAACATTATGATCGACGACGCGGGCCACATCCTGCACATTGATTTCGGCTTCTGCTTTGACATTGCGCCTGGCGGCATCAAATTTGAACGTGCCCCCTTCAAGCTGACCACCGAGATGATGGCCGTCATGGGCGGCGCCGACCACCAGGCCTTCAAGTGGTTCGAGGAACTGACGGTCAAGTCCTTCCTCGCAAGCCGGCAGTACTGCGAGAAGCTCAGCCAGATCGTCCTGCTCATGATGGACAGCGGGCTGCCGTGCTTCAAGCCCGAGACGGTCAAGCACTTTAGGCAGCGGTTCGTGCTCGAGAAGAGCGAGCGGGAGGCGGCTGAGTTTATGAAGGACCTCATCAAGAAGAGCGCCGGCAGCTACTCGACGGGCGTATACGACCAGTTCCAGCTGCTGACGAACGGAATTCCCTACTAATGGAGGAGATGGATGGACATCGTTCATGTGGGGCTTACACTGCATTTACTACAATACATATATAGATGGTATGCCTGCAGCCTCGACTTATCCTGAAAAGTTGTGGCCCCAGTACGCACATGCCTGTACAGGACCATCTATGAAACAACGCCGCTTGCTGAACAAATGAGACTTGACCGCCACCTTTCCCGCTACCAACCCCGGTAGGCGGTCCTGTGATGCCGCAAGGCCTGGGTATGCATATGCTTCCTTTTTGCTAGGGAAACCAGAAATCGAAATCAAAAGTATGAGACGGTTGGATAGATGTTAGAGGACTATTTGTTGATGTGTGTCTGGAGGTTGTATGTGGCGTAGTCGACGTGCACGAAAGCACGGTCAACGATGGGCACCGACTCGAGGAAGTATGTGATGACCTCGCTGAGGTCGTGGCTGTCTTTGAGGGGCATGTTGGCGGAGAGAACAATGTCGACCTCGACGAACAGCTTGTCACCGGCGTGGTAGGCACGGAGGTTCTGGATCTGCTTGACCGCTGTGGAGAAGCGCATCGTCAGGTAGAGGACTGTCGTCGTTAGCATCACTGCCGCTGGGAGGGGAAATCAGGAAGAGACATACGCAAGTTCCGCTCGTCGGACGTGGCAGAGAAACCCGTCAGGTTGCGGACGTGGTGCATGGAGGTCTGACTCCAGTTGAGGATGACGACAAGGGACAGAAGCAGACCACCGAGTGCGTCGAACCACCAAATCTTGGCGTAGAAGCCAACAATGGGAAAGAAGATGGAGCCAGTGTTGAAAATAACGTCGGTCATGGCATCGTCGGCCAGGGCACGGACGGAAGAGTTCTTGACCATGCGGCACCAGAGCCAGCAGGCGCCCTTAATGACGACTGTGCCCACCATGATGGCGATGGCGGGAATGCCGAGCTCGATGATGGTGCGGTCGGGGGAGGCAAGCTTCTGGATAGCGGCGAGAGCGACCTGGGTGAAGGAGACGACCATGACGATGGAGAAGACGAGGACGCCGATGGGCTCGAGACGACGGCGGCCGACAGGGTATCGGTGCTGATCATTCTGGCTGGCGGCGATAAGACGAGTGGTAGTCCAGACAATGGCGGTACTGAGGAAGTCGAGAATGGCATCCACAAGAGAGGCGAGGACGGAGACTGAGGGAACGGAGAGGACAACAACGACTTTGCCAAGCAGAAGAATGGCATTGGCAAGGAAGTTAACCCAGATGGCCAAGGTCACGATGGGGTCGCTGCTGTCAAGGTCGGAGTCCTCGAGCCAGGGAATCTCGGGCTTGGGGTAGTCATCACTGTCGGCGGCAAAGGGACGGGCCTCCTCCTCGTCGTAGAGGGCCTCGTCGCGATCGTTGATACCGCCGAGGAGCGGTGTCGACTCGGTGGGCTTGAAGATGTCCTTGGGGTTGCGGCGCGGCAGCTTCTTGCCGTTGATATTGGTGGCGCTGTCGGCGGAAGCGAGGTCGGCGCTCGTGCTCACGTCGGCACTACTGCCGAGCTGCGTGGTGGGTGTCCCCGAGGGGTCGGCTCCGAGCTGGCCAGCTGCAGAAAGAGAAGACGAGAGAGGCGTGGGCGACTCCTCGGAAATGGTGCCCGGGACGTCGACAGGACGAAAGGCGGATGCATCAAGGGACTCGGAGTACTCGTTGAGAAGATCATGAGGCACGGAGGAGTCGAGGAGCTGGTCGATGTAGAGGTACATGCGGATGAGGTCGTTGTTGCGCTCATAATATTCGCGCAGAGGCTTGGTCATGGCCCTGAGCTGCTCCTGGGTCTTCCAGTAACGATCCCATTGATAACGGGGGTTGCTGTTGCCGATGAGACGCATGCTCCTCATCTGAGGGCTGAATATCATCTGGCTCAGGCGGCGCTCCTCGGCCGTCGGGCGACGCGGTCGGCCGCCATCGTCCGAGTTCCTGTGAGGCAGCAGCCGCGAAGCGTCCGACTCGTCGTCCTCGTCATCGCTCGGCAGGTGGAAGCCTCTGTGCAGTCGAGGCGACTGAGGATGACCGTCGCGGATGCTGGCAGTGGAGCGGTTGCGAATGAGCGTGGCCAAGGTGCCGTTGCCACGAGTGTGGAGGGGGTACGGGTATGAGTCTGTCTCGGCGTGGACGGCGCGTGTGGTGGATGAAGCTCGCGAGGACCCCATGGCGGGCGGCCTCTGAAGCGGCGTGGAATGGGCTTCGGGTCGGATCTGATATGTCGTGCCTGACGCAATTGATGAAAATAAGCTTAACAGAGGCTGGAGACAGCAAGGCCTTAGTGTCTCTTGGGGGAAGACAGTTTCGGGGCAGCTCTGGACAGCTTGGGCAGCTCGTAGAGAGGGTAAACGGGTGTGGGAGCGAGTGTAGCCGGGTCTGGGTACGAGGAGGGCAGGTTTTGTCGGTTTTTTTCGATTCGAGCTCCCTCGGATCTGGTCTAGTTCTGGTCTTGCAGGGGCCACCTGCCCAACGACGAATGGGCTGCAGCAATTGGGACCCCGCCCAGCTCGATGGAGGGGTGGTGCCTGCCTCTGGCAAGGGAGAAAGGGCCCTGAGAGCTGCGAGGGGAAGCTTCACCTCACCCACTGCTCCTGAACGTGCAGCTCCCCTCGCTCTTTCTTGGACCCCTGATTCACGTCACCGCTTGCCTCAGGTCCAACCAATCCACCCATCCCCTCCTGACTCAGCTGTCGTGCAGCTGCCGCACCTCTACAGACAGCAGTTGCCATGTATCATCAAGGTAACTACCACCGCAGTCTTCTGTCGTCCCCCCGTGCATCCCGTGCATCACCAGGCCTTCAACCCACCCTCAAGTTCAAGTCAATGACCCCGCTCGTCGTGCTACCTCATATCACATGGCTGATCTGGCGGCTGCTGCGGCGATCTTCCAAAGCCCCGTCCACCTGACCCAGACTTGCCAGACACGCCGCGAATGCCCGGTCACGGTGGTTTCGGGTCGATGGATCCAATCCCTCAGGGTCCTTGCGCGGTGTTTTTTTTTCTATCAACTCCGCTTTGAGTTTCGGAAACCACCTGTGGACGGTTGAATGTCTTGGCTGTGAGCGACCCCTGCAGATCAAACTGAAGCTTGATAGTTACTCAATTTCTTGTTGTATCGGAAAGGCCACTGTCACAGCTACATCAACAACTGCCCCCCGTCCATCCTGAGGGTCCGTAGGAGAATGACGGCAGGTTTGTGTGTAGAAACCATACATCTGTCCAGGAGTAAGACACTCCTGTAACTCGACGGACTACGAAATCAAATGATCCGAGACCCAGAGCCGTCACCTTCTGCGCAGCACCCTCGGAGTCTTGCCTTGACCATTACATTGGAGCTGTTGCCCAATACTGTGCTTATTGTCTAGACCCTGCTCTGTTGGAAAGACAATGCGAACCCTCACCCTCAGTGGTTGTCCCAGGTCGAACATTCTTCCACATTTCACTTTCCAACCACGTCAGAAGGATAGCACCGTGACACGTCTACCGGCGTTCGGGACCGTCTCCCCAGCGAAAGCATCAGCGCCGAACTGCATCAATTAGAGGGTTGCGACAGCTCGGCAGAGCACGCCAACCGACACGAGATTGCAACCTTGGATGGATCGGTACTACCTTGAAGATGCTAGGCTTTGGACTACTACCACACTTATCCATAAAGCATCCTACAAACATGCCCTATCCCAACATGAGCAGTCATACTCTCCCCAGCAATACTAATCTGCGCCTACAGCTCGACACCCAGGTTGACGTGCACGGCCTTGCTCTGCGTGTACGCGTCGAGCGCGTACTGTCCCAGCTCTCGTCCAATGCCGGAAGACTTGTATCCGCCAAAGGGGATACCAAAGTGTGAATCGCCTGACGAGTTGATCCATACCATGCCCGCCTGCAGCTTGCGCGCAACCCTGTGCGCGCGGCCGATCTTTTGGGTGAACAGAGCTGCTGCGAGGCCGTACGACGTGTCATTGGCCTTGGCAATGACCTCGGCGTCGTTGCTGAATTTGGAGATGACCACTACGGGGCCGAAGATTTCCTCCTTGACGATGCGCATGTCCTCGGTGGTCTGTTCCTGTTGCTTAGCATCTCTCTCCAATTCATGTCTAGACAGGCATGCGCTCGGTTGTGTATGAACCAGCCTCGTCACGGCACTTACATCAGCAAAGATGGTGGGCTCCAAGAAGTAACCCTTGTCGGCGTGCCTGCTGCCGCCGTACAGCAGTCGGGCTCCGGCTTTCTTGCCCTCCTCAATGTACGATATGACTCTGTCAAACTGCACCTTAGACACCTGAGGGCCCTGCACCACCTGCTCGTCAAAGGCGTCACCGAGCTTCGCGTTTTCCTTGGTGACCTCGATGAACTTGTCGAGAAAGGCGTCGTAGATGGCCTCGTGGACGTAGATCCTCGACGTCGACGTGCAGACCTCGCCCTTGTTGTCCATGATGCCAAAGTGACACCACTTGACGGCCTGGTCGAGCTCAGCATCCTCAAAAACAATGGACGGACTCTTGCCGCCGCACTCGAGGGTGATGTTTTTCAGGTTGTTCGAAGCCTCCTTCATCACGGCACGACCCGTGTTGGTGCTCCCCGTAAAGGCCACCTTGTCGACATCCATGTGTCCGGCAAGAGCCTTGCCCGCGACAGGCCCCAAACCAGGCAGAATGTTGACAACGCCAACGGGCAGGCCAGCCTCGATGACGAGGTTGCCAAAGTAAAGCGCCGACAGGGGCGTCTGCTCGGCAGGCTTCAGCACGACCGTGTTTCCGCAGGCCAGAGCCGGGGCGACCTTCCATGCGAGCATCATGAAAGGGAAGTTCCAGGGGATGATCTGGGCGCAAACGCCGAGGGGCTCCTGCAGGACGTAGGCCAGCTTGGTGGGGGCCGTCTCGATGGTGCGGCCCGTGATCTTGTCGGCGGCGCCGGCGTAGTATCGGAAGACATTGTAGGACTCGTCAAGGTCGCCGGCCAGGGCGGCACTGTACGGCTGCGGAGTGGGGGCCGGATGTCTCAGCAAGGCTGCGGGCAAAACGAGCAGACTCAACGTACCTTGCCATTGTCGAAGGCGTCAATGGCGGCAATCAGCTCTCGGTCGCGGTCGATGAGCTCGGCGAGTCTATATAAGAACGCGCCCCTGTCGACGGCGGCTAGGTCGGACCATTCGCCATTGAAGGCTCTGCGTGCCGCGGCGACAGCCTTGTCAACGTCTTCCACTGAGGCACCCTTCAATCTGAGCGCTTCTTCTTCGGTTCTGAAGGTCATGTGAGCAGCCAGACGCCGCGTGACCAAAGATAAGCGACCTACACAGGGTTGGTAATGGCGAATTCATCGCCAGAGGCTGGAACAAACTGGTTGTCGATGAAAAGGCCTGTAGGTTGCTCGTACTCGCGGCCGTTCGGCAGAGTGATCGGTGTTGAGGACGCCATGACGAGCGTGCCGAGGCGTGAAGGGGACGACCTGTGATGCGGGGTGTAGCTAGATAAGATATCTACTTAGGAGCAAGGGGTAGTAAGACTAGACGGCTGAGAGACACAAGAACAAGGCGATTGCGGCTATTCTACGTAACGGCCTGGTGAAAAGGGGTTAGAAAACCAAAGGGTTCCTTGTCGGGTGTATATCATTTCAGGGCGCGGGTGACAGATGTTCGACTTGGCCGAGGTGACTGGAGAGCTGGAGGTGTGGTGGTGCTTTGTGGAGATACGCGGGGTAGCTTGCGTACTACCTCATGGTGCGCTCGTTGGCTTGCTACTACTTCGAGGAGGGGTGACACCTTGTACGACAGCGTTTAACAACACGCTCCAGAGGGGCACTACCTCATCCTGACGAACTGGTCGAGTTGATTGAGGTGCTGTCGTCATTGTTTGTCAGTCTAGAAACTTTGCCTGCCAAAATGTTTCTGACCGCTCACGCCCTGGACGCAATTGCAAATGTCGAGGTGAGGGCGTCTTTGAGGCGGTGTCAAGCAGGCTGTGATCTCTGTTTCCTTGATTGAAGTCCATCTTGCTGCAATGCTTCTTTCGTATAAGGAGCTATGTGATGACATCAGTCCTGGACAGAGGTAGATGTCCGTTTCTTTGCACGGACACACGGTGATCAAACTGATTGATAATACCTACTTGCTCCCGCCGAGCAAGGTATCTAGTACTCTCAGCTTCGTTTGCACTGCGTGCTAAAAGCCTGCCTGTAATTCGTCATCTAGGGAGAAGATGTCACATCATTAATTGATACTGATGCTCTGTCGCACTGTTGTTCACCTCCCTGATGAGCTCCTGCATCCAACAATCGGCCGGGGTAAGACTAGGTATCTTGAGCAGTTGGCACTACCCTCGAGGTGTCACCCTCTTTTATTGTATGGATTCACTATTTCATGATTCCGCATTGTGATTTCAGGAAGAGTTTGCCTCTAGCCATGCTATCGATGCAAGGTCGGGCACAACGAGATAGATGGCGAGAACAGAAACCTAATTGTTCTAGTCGCGCCCAGATTCTTTTATATGGCGTCAGAAAATTGACCGAGAGCAGAGAACCGCAATGATAAATAAATAAATGCAATATTTGGAACCTATAGGTCAATTGACAGTTACTGAGGAGAGAAGTCGGAGGCTCCCCTGTTCGAAATTGAATACGGAGAAACGCCCGTCCCATGATTCGCTCCGAGGCCAGGCAATAAAGCTGAAGCGGAAGAGCGCTTTATCGAAGGTTCATTGTGTGCGGTTCATGAAGAGCATCTTTCCAAAAAGACGATAGGGTTTCCATTTGTACATTGTACAGGTGGCTACAAGACGGGGGTTTCACCTTCAGCTAGCCGTTGATTGTCTATTCATTTGATTGGATGAGACCGCAGAATGTGTGGTTAACGAGTCAAACATCCTGACTTGACTTCTCTAGGTGGCCTAGGTCAGACTTAAAGTCAAATATTCCGCGGATTGACGGGGGATTAGGAGACAATAAATCCACCGTACACTAAGACGCCGACTTTTCTACAGCCCTTGGTAATAGCACTTGAGCCGGATTTTACGATCAAGTCGTCAAGGACCTACCATTGACTGATACTTGTCTTGGATCCTAGGGCGGAATCTAAATCTGTGTAGCTGTGCGAACTGGCCGAGTACAGATCCCGCTGTTGGAGTATATGGGCCAAGTCTAGAAACGTGGAGCGCGACGATGCTAGCAAATTCGAGATTACGTCCAAGAAATATCAAGAGGTCGAACAGGACAAGACATGGGTCAGAATGAGTGCGAATACTGACTCCGGAATATTCCTCGTTTCAGTCGACATCTTCCCGAACGAGAAGCTTGGAGTTAAACATTGATCCACCGTTCTTTTAATGACATCTTCCTAGTCTGGCTGGAGTAATGAGCCCGTGTAGAAGGTTGTAGTGAAACAAGGGGCTCGTAGAAGCGTCTGGATATATTGCGTCAAGCTTACGACACGTTTTGTAAAGACTTCTTCGATGCCCGGTGATTTTCGGGAGGCGCCTGCGGAACCACGGGGCAGGGGCTAGTTTAAAGGCTTGGGGCTATGGGAGAACATATATCAGGGCTGCAAGGGACCCGAATTCGGGTGTTATCTTAACCCCTACCTAACAATTGACTGTAGGTATCCCCTGTGTAAGACCTCTTCACTCTGCTCATCCCACGGCTCTGACAGTAACCCGACGATCGATGCAACTCGGTTCTGGTCGGACGATGGCTAACATTGGTTTAACGACCAGTAGATGATGTCAACATAGACAGCGCAAATCAACTCAAAGCAAGTGACATGTTTCAAAAAAGGTCACGCCCATAAATGCTGGAGAGTTGGGCGACTCTTTTGTAGAGTTAGAGCAGCCGCCTCGGACTCAAACCTCGCTGAACCCCTGGCAGTTGAACCTTCGACGACTTCATCTCACGTAGAGTAGGGCTCTTGAGGTGTGACAAGCAAGTCGAGAACCAGGCTGCCATTGGGCTTATCTCTTGTTGACAGCATGGCAGCAGATCCTTGCGTGACTGTCGTGAACATTCTTGAGGACTGACAAGCCTGGGACAGGTTTGGGGCTCCAACACAACCTTTGCTTGTCAGCTGGCTGGGGATTTGCTCGTAGTGGGAAACACGCCCCATGCTACAGCTTTCCATGCCGTATGAACAAATATGATCCGCAGCCCTTCATGACAACGACGGGCACCATAAGTTCGAACTGACCAATGCCGACATCTTTGATTAGTCCACAGCCCTACCGGGTAGGCAGGCAACATGCGCCAAGGTAGCGTGATGGGCCGGGACCGGCTCGGTGGCGACTAAGTGCACGTCTATAGACGGCGACGACATGGACACGATCTGACATAGCCCTGCGTTCGTCATGGTCGGTGTCAGCCGCCGCAGATTGGCTAGCCACCTGGAATCGGATGTACTAGGGGATAATGCTAATAGCCACTTGGCAACCCGAGCAGCCGACAGCAGCGTCAGTGCTGAACATACAACGTCACGTCAAACAAGTACGCCGGCTGGGTAGAGCACTTTGAACGCGGATAAGGTCAGGTCAGTCTCAGGCGCATATCTTGGAACTCAGACACCTACCTCCCTACTTACAACCATCAATTCAGTGCCTCGTCAAGGTATCTGTGTCGGAGGCACCTGTCAGGATTGCCCATCACTAGTTCTGCGAGCCACAAGCTGTAAGGTAGATAGGTACCTCAGGGGAGCTCATGCTGCGCTGGATCCAGTGAGGCACCCGAGGGTTAGCCCTTGAACACGGCAGTGGGGGCCCATTCAGTGGCTGCCTACCGACGGTGCAGAAGCTAGGAACCAGGCACTACCTACCTAGATGGGCCGACGTCCGCCCTCGCTGGATGAACGCCATGGTGGCATCCACTTTGTTATGTTAGCGTGGGCGGCCAACGACCAAGACCAACCTGCCGCCTGCATAGCAGTACGCACGACTAACACATGCCCACAAATTTCATCATGTCTCAATCCAATCCCCTCAAAATCCATCATCACCTCCAGCGGAATCCACATTTTCCGAGTTCCAAGATATTTCTCGTCCTTTCACATGTTGCACACGTTGGGGATCATCGGTCTAGACTTGTCGCTCCTCGCGTCAAGCTTTTCATTCGCACACCGGACCAATAACCCACATGGATCCGCCTCCGTGGGGAGACTTGACCTGACACTTCTCTTGTGGCTCAGGTGCCTGGAGCATCGGACAGCAGACTCGCTTGCTGACGAGACTCACAGTCAGAATCATGTACCTGTCATGACCGAGCCGCCAGACGCCGACCGACCCATCCACCCTTTCAGCCCGCCGTCACTTTCGCATGATTTATCTGATTGCCCACCTGGCTCTTCGGACCTGGGGATGAACGGAGCGGAGTTTATTTGCTTGTCCGGACTGGAACAGAGGGACTGGATCCGCCGAGCAGCCACATGCATTGTTGCCTGGCCCATGGCGGCTTTTGTCCTGGCGACGGGCGTGGCTAGAGACAAGAGCAACAGACGCCTCCTCCGAACCAAAGCAATCTCGACGCAATCTAGAGCAAAAATACCAAGTGCCCCTCTAACCAGCCACGCAGCTCAACCCACGATGAGGCCCAGCAAGTTGAATAGCACAATCAATCGATCCTTGACATCCCAGCGAGGCTGGGCTGGGATTCCAGAAATGACTGGACATTACCCGGAGCATGGTAGGTAGGATCAACTGGCAGATTCGGCTGTGGTCTAATGGTGCCATCCTTCCGGCAGATCCGCCTGCGCCGCTTGCCTGCCCCCCCTGCAAAGCGCACAATGTGGGCATTTCGTAGTCACCATTCTGCGTCTCACGGGACGTGTGGATGTGAGGGTGGATTCTTTCGGTCTCATGGGTCACTGACACCGAAAAAAACAACAAAAAAACACGAAAAAAAAACACGACAAACAGCAGATACGGGACTTCCAAGCTTTTAGCTGCTCTTCTTTTTCAACAAGTCCACCATAGTTCCCTGCAGCAGCCGTGGGGATGAGGGGCCGGCCCAGCATGGTCAGCATCCATATTGACAGTCATCGCTCAATTGACTGCGAGCGCATGCGTCCCTGATCACCAACCAAGACGCCTGATCAGCCCCCTGGGAACGTGAGTGACTGTGGTCTCAATGCAGGTGGAGACAACTCGAGGCTTAGCAAAGAGTCCACTAACCCAACACGCACCCGCTCTCGCGCCGTCCGCCGGAACCACTGTTCAAGCTTCCACAGGATCCAGGGGACTTTCGTCAAGAGATGGCGCTTGCACTAACCTGTAACCGCTTAGCGAGAGGTACGATCGAGCTGGCCGGGCTGCCACCTTCGATCGACTGAGTGAAAAGGAAACGGCGACCTTTCCTCGAAAGGCGATGGCCGAAGCCAGGATGCGACATTGCAACACCGGTTCGAACTATTGAATAGCATGCTTCAGACAGCAGCACATGCACCGCCCTGATACAGACGACGGTCTTGATGTCATCCATTGTCATCGAGGTGCGTGATCTGCAGTGATTGCCCGTCTGCTGCCAGGGCTGACGAGTGTGCCATCACCCACTATATTGGGGACAAGAGGAATGCCAATCGCCCCAGCATTCCGCTCTACACCGATGCTCGATCCTGACATCACCCGTCTATAGACCCGTAATCCATGTCTACAAGGGTAGCTAGCAACCGTAGCAGCGATGCCGACATCTCGACAAGCGATACCACCGTTACAGTGGCAGCCGTAGTAGAAAGGAAGGGTCGGTGAGTGTCTTTGTACTTCGTGAAAAACATGTCTCGTCCGCGGCGACTTGCGGCAACAACATTGTTTCACCGCAGGCAGCCCCGGACACTGCGCGCTGGGTGCGATCGACGGCACCTATGTTGCTTCCGTGAAAGGTCACGGACGACCTCATCGATTGTCCATACTCTCCCGCTTCCCGCCCGTCCGCACCGCAAAGCGCGGCCGCCGCATCGTGGGAGAAATAGAGGAGCCAATGATGAAGGCGGATGCCTGTAGCGTTCAGCAGGCACTTCGCGCTCTGTGCGCGTTACGCTTTCCCCTGAGGACCTGGTAAACCCATTGCACGCGTCTCAGCCTGTGATGGGGGGTCTTTGCGCAGATGACTTACTCGCACCCGTGTCAGGAGACGTGCACGAGGCGACATGGCGCGGCATCCAATACACCCGGATGCATCGCGAGCCAGGTCAGACCAAGTACATGGTAGCTGCTGACCAAAGCATGGCAATTGATCTTGAGTCCCGGCATCTACCCGCAGAGGAGAATGCACGAAAGGGCCATGGCTCACTGGCAATATTCAGTTTTGGGCGAGGTCTAATCTCCGTCGTGCCAGATTAGCATTAAGTGCATTGCCAATAACGACTAACTAGTAAGTCACCCCGAATGTGTCGCCCCCCTCTTTCATCCCCGTGGCGGCGGAACATGTGCTACAGACAGCGTCGCTGAGAGCAAGCGCCGTCTGCTCCAGTATGACCATCTCCAAAGAACGAACCAAATACCTCGGACGCCACGTCATGGCTCAGAACTGTGTGCGTCCGTCGCTTCGGGACTCCGTCCTCTGCCTCGAAAACTTTCCGAAAACGCTGCCACCAGGACCAGCGCATCAGCAGTGGACACGAAGGCAGGCATGACTGTGCCATGAACGATGGAGAACAAAACGAATCTGCACTACACAGCACAGTCCCCATTGCACGATAGTCCACTTTGAAAGGAGTGGGGGGGGGGGGGGGGCGGGGGGGCGAGCACAATCGGTGCGGCCGAAGTGGGACGTGAACAGGGCGACATTCCTCCGAAGCCGGTACCACGTCAGATGCGGTGCGGTGGGCAGTGCAGTGCGACGTCGAGTACTGGCGACGATGGTGGATGTGAGATTTGGAGAGAGAACGCGAAAGGGAGCAAAAGCGAGTTGCAGGTGGGCCCCGCGAAGGAAACAGGACTGGCTGCCCAGGATTGTCGGAATGGCGTCAAAGACTGGACGTGATCCGAGTGCTACTGCTTGCCACTCATCCCGCGCGTGGACCGCATTTCATGCCCGAGGCGTCGGTCAAAGACACGCCACCGACAAGGCGTGACGACAGACAAATAGACAGTCCACCAACTCGAGTGCAGCAATCCATCATATCATGCCATTCGAGACACGCAGGGCGGCGTCTTTGGTTCGTGGCCGCATAGCTGGCGGGCCAGCTGGTGAACGGACCGCCGGAAACTGCTTTTCACAGGCAGACCATATTTGCAGATGCGAGGAGAAATACTGGGCTCGCCCGGCGGCGGTTTTGGGTCTTGGTGCCCAAGGCTAGGGGAAAGGTCAGTACAAGCACCAAGGGGCCAGGGGTTGGAGGCTGGGCCAAGGCCAAGGCCAGGAGGGTTAGGTTCAGTCTAGGCGCTGTGTCCAGCCCGACAGGGTGCTGTGGCATCGCGTGCCGAGCAGGTGTGGACTCTTGACGCGAGGTGGCTCGGGTTCGACAGGGAAGAACAGGTGCGGACAACCAGGCATTAACCAGCTTGGGACACCTGCCCACTACTTTACGCTGTACAGTACTTGGCTTTTTGCGCGCTTCTTGGCCGGGACCTGGATGGGGTCTGGTGGCCGGTGGACTATCGACCGGTCTCCCCACCTATCTAATAATAAGAGGAGGGTGCTGGGGTGGGTGGGGATGTGAGATGCGAGGTGCGAGGTGGAAGGTGGGAAGGACAAGCCAACTGCCCACAAGCTGAACACGAAGCAGGCACGTTGGGGAATGCCATAGCTAGGTATTCTTTGCTGGGGCTACCTACCTATTCGTACCTGTACCGTACCGTCCGTCCATGAGTATCGTTGGAGGTACGAAGGTACCTACTTACCAGCCAGCTCTGCCTGCCTATCACACATTCGGTCTGTTACAGGGGCCTTCGCCGCCACCGCGCCCACCGGCCTGCCTGCTGCTTGCTGCTCCTGCTGCCCCTGCTCCTCCTCCCTACTCCTCCTCGAGCGACCCTCAGCCTACCTCCCATCCTTTCCAACAAGAAAAAAAAAGAGAACCACCAGCCTCTCGTTTCGCTCTCTGGTGTCCAGCCATCATTGGACCGCTGCATACATTTTGCGTCCCTCGTGCCGTGTCTGCCAACAACCGCAACACCCGACTCATTCGCTCGCTCTGAACCCCTACTTGGCCGTCTCGTCGCCGCGCACACGCTCGCTCATTGTTCGATCCGTCCCGCCTGGCTCGTCTTGTCTCGGCTTCGTCCCCTCATCAAGACCATCCACCACACATCAGCTTCACACGTTACTTGTGTGGCCGCCCTGACCTACCGAGCGACCGACCGATCACTGTCCGAACGCACTGCCTGTACAAACTCGATAGCAGTCCTCATGAAGTCTGTTCGGTTCTGATATCGCTCTTCTCGTATATCCTTTAATACTTACCACTTCGTAATGTACGTTGGCGGCTGTGTTTCCTTCTTATCATGACTCTTCTCACATCCAAACACCACCCTCCTGCCCTACCCCCCTCCCCGTGTGGTCCGAGTTGCTCTGCTCCCATCTCGAATCAATCCCGCATGTGCTTGTGGGAGGTTCCACGAGTCTCATCCGTTGGGCTGGATCGTGCCAGCCACGACATCGCTCCGACCCGTCAAACACAACCGGCCCACACCCCATTTGCTTCTCGCAGTGTCACAGCCCTTCCAGCCTGGTCATCCATCGCCGCCATCTCTGTGCCTGCCAGACAAGAGCTAACCTTTGGGCTCGTTTTCCACGCAGTGCCGCTTGGCCTTCTCTCGATTCCTCCGGTAAACGACAAGAACGTTAACTCAACCTCGAAATCCACCCTCGAGAGCTTGTCGCTCTTCCAACAGAGTAACCCGTGCTCGACATTCATTCATCGAGAGCATCTGTCACCTCGCCACGCGACTCTGCAGCTCGACCACGCAATTTGTTTCTTGTTTCCGACTGATCCGTGTAGGATTGACGTGGAACATCAACATTCTTTATGCCTAGATTCTCCGTCGGTTTCGGTAGGCGGAAGTCCACCGCCGCCGAAGACGTTTTCCAGAATGTCGATGTGGCCTCCAACGAACCATCGTCATTCCGAGTGCTCGAAAGAACAGACGTGTCAGCGGGCAAGTCGTTTGACGGTGGTGTGAGGATGGGCATGGGCCGGGCGACGACCAGCACGGTTTATCAGAAGCCAAACTTGTCGCAGAGCTCCGTCGAGGACAATATGTTTGCTGACCTCAAACCATCGAACCGGTATGTTGCTGGCTTTCTTTTTTGGCCCTCTTCCAATACCCGCTGCGTCATTCCATTCCTTGTCCAGAGACGTCTGTCCTCCCTGGCCAGATTTGACTACACCGAACAAACCCTTGACGGCATGTGTGTCTCGGCCAGATCGTATCCCCCCCCTGTCCGCCATCCTGACAGGGATCTTCTTATTGCCTGGCTTTTTTAGACTGACTCAGCTTAAGGGGCAGTGGGTCTTCCAATACGACCAAAACAGCTTCGACGGACGCATCGTCGCGCCATAGCAACGTTTCTACTGCACCCTCTTCAGCCGACTTCGCTCAACAAGGCCATCACGAAGAATGGAAAGGCGCAACTAAGAAGTCACAAGGCGACATGGCTGGCCCAGCTCCTCCCAAGTCCGGCTCACGAGGCTTTCTCGATCGAGCAGGCCGGACGTTCTCGTTCGGCGGTCAGAAGAAGAACCTGCCCCCCGTCCCTTCCGTCGATAATCACCCGCTGCCCGTTCCACCGAACCAGGAGCACGATGGACTGAGCGGCCGCCCCCGGGGATTGACTTCATCCACTTCCAGCACAGCGACCCCTCCCAAAATACACGAAGACCAAGACTTCTCTCTTGACATGGGCAGCGACTTTGGGCAGATGTTCGACAACAAATTCAAACGAAACAGTGCCATGACCCTACGAGCCATGGCACAAGACGATGCCCACAAGATCGCTCAGAGCGGCAACCATCATTCCCAGAACCAGAACCGTGCCAGCCATTTGGTGCCGGCTCCCATTCAAATTGACAAGACGGCCAAGGTCGAGGCTTCGCCTTACTCTTGGAGCAGTCAACACTCAAACGACAATCTCCTCAACGCCAACTCCAATCAGGGCTCTCCCCTCTTCGACCAAGTGCCGCCGCCGGTACCTCGCCATGATTCTCCCCACAGCTACGCGCCGACAAAGAGGCCGTCGGACATCATCGAGGATGAGGATGCCAACCTGCTCAAGGACTCCATGGCCGCCAGCCGCTTCCTTGGCACCAGTCCCAACTTTGCTGCGCCGTCTTCGCAGCAACCGAGAAACTACAGACAACCGGAAAGCACCTCGAGCTGGAGGAACACTGCACCAGAGAAGAAGGCGGGCGAAGACAACATGTTCGAGGGAAGCCTTGCACACTCTTCACGTGTCGCCAGCCGCTACGTCTCGAGAGCCCCCAGCCCTCCACGTAATAAGGTCATGACGCCCGCTCAATTCGAAAGGTATAGGCAAGACAAGGAACGACAGAACAGCGGAGGTCCTGTCAGTAAGTCGCCAGTGGAACAGCAGGACGACGAGGAGGATAATTACGAGGACGACGAGGACGATATCGAGAAGGCGAAACAGGCCGCGAAGCAGCGCAGGAAGCAAGAGGCTCACATGACTGTCTACCGGCAACAGATGATGAAGGTCACAGGTGAAGCCGCCAACCCCCTGCCTTCGCGCCCCAACATCAGCACCTCGCTGAGTACGCCAAACCTGGGCAGCCTCGCTCCACCACCAGGACACACCCCTGGGACCTCTGACGAGGATGAGGATGAGGAGGTTCCGCTGGCCATCCTCGCTGCCCACGGGTTCCCCAGCAAAGCCAGAGCTCCCAGCCGCATGAGTCACATGGCATCGAACCCGGATATTCGTGCGTCCATGATGCAGATGCCCCAACAAGGCAGGCCAGGCTCTAGCATGGGCGATCCTTCTGCCGCCCGCAAGGGAGGTCACCTGCCCGCCTTTGCCAGAAAGCTCCCCCAGGACCCGTTTGTGGGTGCCGGTCTTGTCAATGGACCTCCTCGCGAGTCGATGAACTTCTCGGGAGGCGCGCCGGCGCCCCAATCGCCCGGAGCTCTGCCGCCTGGAGGACTTGTTGGCGTGATTGCCAGCGAAGAACGTTCCCGCGCTATGCGACGTGGTAGCCCGCATGTGGATGCGCACCACTTCGCCGGAGGCCAGCAGAACGGATTCCCTGGAGGCGGATTTGACCCTCTAGCAGGTATCCCCCCTCAGATGATGTATGGCATGCCTCAGATGCCTCAGCAAATCTCAGTTGGCGAGCAGGCCCAAGTCCACATGACCCAGCAGATGCAGCAATTCATGCAGATGCAGATGCAGTTCATGCAGATGATGGCCGGCAACCAAGCGAACGGCGGCCGCCCCATGAGCCACATGCCTACGCCTTCCGAAATGGGTGGCTCTCGCCAGTCCTTCGTGGGCGACGGCATGTCACCGATGATGATGGAACCGCCTCAAATGGGGCTCGACCCCCGCATGCGAACAATGAGCATGGTGCAGCCCAGCTCCGACTCGTGGATTCAGCCTGGCGCCGGCGGCTATGCGCCGTCGATCCACGCGCAAGGCGCAGGGTATGCTCCCTCGATCGCCCCCTCGGAGCGCAGCAACATCGGCTTACCCGGCCGCTACAGGCCCGTCTCACATGCGCCGCAAGTTCCCGCCCATGGCCAAAGTCAGGGCTCCGTATACGACTTCCAGTCCAACCCTGCCCGCACGTCAACCATGTCCGGCGCCATCAGCGGATGGGATCAGACCACGATGAAGGCACTGCAGGGCAAGACGCCCTCGCCGCCGCTGCCGAAGACGAGCACGCTCCGCAAGGTGGAGGATGACGATGACGACGACGAGGGCTGGGAGGCCATGAAGGCCAAGCGTGAGAAAAAGCGCTCCATGTGGCGGTCTAAGAAATCGATTGGCAGCGAACTCGGCGCCTTCATCTCGTGAGAATCTCCTCTCGGGTGTGTCGGCGTACTATATCAATAGCGGAGCGGGTTGCTTATTTTGCGGGTGTTCTTTTTACTTCGGAGGGGAAAGAGTGTCAGCGGGCAAGAAGCGGCCAAGGAATATCTCATCAGGAGCGCAATCTTGGATTGTTGCAGCCGCCATCTGCTCCCACAGGACCTGTACGTTTATCGGGATTTATTGGAAAGGGAATTGACGGCTGATTGAAGCTGTTGGATCTCTCCTGGGCTGGTGACGGACGCTGGTGAAGACAAAAACCGAAGAAGTGAGATGTCAGTGGGAAAGAATTTGGTCATGATAGATAGACGCATCTTCCACGCAGTAATTCACCTAATGTTCAGATACCACCAACTCGATGCATACGGCGGGTTTGAGCTTTCTTGCATGGTCTTTTTTCTTATTCCTTCTTTCGCAATATCCTTTTGAACTGGTGCCAAGATTTAACCCTCACATCATGGTCGTTGTTGTTGTTGTTGACCGCCCGGGAGCAACGGCTCGTCCGGGTCAGGTTCCAACGCACACACCTCTTTCCAACCACGACCCGCCCTTCATCCTCTTATACAATGTATAGTCTACTCAATCTTGCCCGAGGCCCACGCCTTGCGCTTGACGCCCAGCTCGACGGCCGCGAGGCCCCAGTCGTCGCCGTGGTTGTGGCCGCCCGGCGTCAGGCCGGCGCGGGCCTTAGCCTGCTCGTCGTTGAGAACGGTGAGGATGCCGAGGATGACGGGGACGCCCGTGTCGAGCTGTACGCGCATGAGGCCGTGGACGGCGGCGTCGGCAATGTACTCAAAGTGCATCGTCTCGCCCTTGATGAGCACGCCAATGGCGATGATGGCGTCAAAGGGCCCGCCCGAGGCGCCGTCGGTCGAGGCCGAGAGGGACGTCAGGTCCGTGGTCGAGGAGGCGAGAAGGTCGCCGGCCGAGCCGGCGCCCGAGGTCGAGGACTGGACTTGGGAGGCGGCGAAGAGTCTGGTGGCTGCCTGTCAGCCTGCCTGCTTGCTTGCTTGCTTCCTCTTCGATGGAGAGAGGGCATCCTTCGGGGGAAGGTGGGAGCCCGATGGCGCGCGGCATCGCCGGGAGAAGCGGGGTGGAGGGAATGAGAACAAGAGCGAAAGCAGCACCACAAAACAGAAAGAAGACACGCACCTTTGCACGGCGATGGGGAGCTCCCAGGACCCGGGCACAGACTGGATGACAATATTGGACTCCTTGACGCCGCAGCCGAGGAGCTTGTCCTTGGCGCCCTTCACGAGGGGCTCAATGATCGAGGCGTTCCAGCGGGCGTGGACGATGCCGATGCGCAGCGCGCTGCCCTCGTGCTCCTGGGGAGTCGGGCCCTTGATCGACATGGCGTTGTGGTGGGGGGGGAGGCGAGGCGACAGCGGTGGTGGTACTGGTAGAGAGAAGAGTG
Source organism: Verticillium nonalfalfae (assembly GCF_003724135.2). Taxonomy (NCBI): domain Eukaryota; kingdom Fungi; phylum Ascomycota; class Sordariomycetes; order Glomerellales; family Plectosphaerellaceae; genus Verticillium; species Verticillium nonalfalfae. The sequence goes on from NW_021167269.1 coordinate 41,235, forward strand.
ATGCAGCTGGGAAGCGCTCAGGTTGAGATGATCAAGAGCTTGGTTGGTAACTGATGGGATTGGTGTGGAGGGTCCTGTCCGATGATTGAGTGTTGTGCATCGACGCGGGGCAATAGCTCGAGGACTCGTTGCAGTTTGGTGTGCCGCGGGGTACTGAGTCAACTGCAGATGGCGTCAGCTGTGGAAAAAGCCGCCAGGGTAGGTGGCACTTGGCTTCGAGTCCGACACATGGAGCGGGTAGGTGCACCCTAGATCCATTCTCCCAAGTGTTCAGAGCTTGTTTGGGAAAGGGAAGCTTCGTGGGAGCTCCTTCCTTCCAGGTCCCATCAATACATGAATTAGGCACCTTCGCCTTGGTTGTCATCACCATGTCTTGCAAAAAAATCTTGCTGCCTCATCCCACGCACAACACCATCGACATGATGTTGTGTTAGTCTTGTCAAAGTCGTCATTTAGAAGCCAATCCGAGTCGTATCACTACCGCCGGCCGTGCGCTGCCGGCACACTCACCATGTCTATCGCCCGTCTCCCCGACGCCGCCACCCGTCAACTATGTGCCACGCTCGTTCTGGTTTCTCCCTCTTCCGCTGTCAAAGAACTACTTGATAACGCACTTGATGCAGGGGCCACTGCGGTCGAAGTGCTCATATCTGCCAATACCCTCGGTAGAATTCAGGTCCGTGACAATGGCCACGGAATAGCACCAGAAGATATCAAGGGTGTGGGCCGCCCTGGCCATACAAGCAAGCTGCGGTCTTTCGAGGAATTGCAATTCAAAGGTGGCAAGACTTTGGGCTTTCGAGGAAGCGCATTGTCAAGCGCAGCCTGCATCTCCAAAGTCGTCATCACCACCAGAACAGCACAGGATAAGGTCGCAAGCGCCTTCATATTGGGCTCCTCCTCGGGCGATTCCGTAGTACCCAAAACTGTTTCGGCACCCGTGGGCACTACGGTCGAGTTGAGCAATTTATACAGCGATTTCCCTGTCCGTCGAAAGGTGTTCTTCAAGGAAGCCCCAAAGTCGATCGCCAGCATCAAGACCCTACTGCAGGCGTACGCCCTGGCGAGACCAGAGACAAAACTAACATTCAAGGTCCTTGGTGGCGAGAAGTCTGCATGGTCGTATGCACCCCGCGAGAGGTTCAATCCGCGGGAAGCTGCACTCCAGATGTTTGGCGTAAGCTTGGCCAGCCAGTACGTTGAGAGGACCATCTCGACAGAGCTACTGGACTCGACAGCGTCAACAACCACGCCTCCCAATAAGGGAGAAAAGGACGAGTCCGGTCCCAATAGCATTATTATTCGAGCACTGCTGCCGAAACCTGATGCAGATCATGCAAAGATAGCTGGCAAAGGCGCCTACGTCTCTGTCGATTCCCGACCAATGGGCAGAGATAGGGGCATTTTTAAAAAGTTAGTCAAGATCATCAACAATTTCTTCCAAAAGGCGAGCAACTGCACGACAAGAGATATGTTCCTATACGTAGATATAAAATGTACGGCAGGAATCTACGACCTCAACATCTCGCCTGCCAAAGATGAAGTGGTTTTCACGAGCGAGCAGACGGTCCTCGACCTCATCAACAATTTATGTCTCGATTTGTACACCCCTCACGAATATTCGAGCGACAACAAATCGCCGAATCAAACAGAATGTTCGCGCTACTCACCAATGCTGGTTCTGTCACAGAAGAATACGAGGGATTGGCCTGGTGCAAGCCACGTTAACCTGCGGACCCCTGAGAGTCCCCTCCTTACGGACGAATACGAGATGGATCTTGAGGATCACGAAAGGCTCCAGCAAGCTGTGGACAGCACACTTCCGAATGCCCCAGGTACTCTGCCCCAGGGGTTTTCTGGTGCTGCTACCATTATTGATGATGGTAAGAGCTTGGACTCGAATTTGGTTCAGCTTAACATGAATTCAAAGGCTTCTGTGCCACTCATTTCCGGACCTGATCCCTCCTTTGAAGACGAAAGCCCAGCCAGGGAACAAAATTCGCGCACGATCACCAATAAGTACAGGGCATGTCAAGTTCCCCTCCGATATACACAGGTTAACACAGCGAGGACTCGCACATTGAGCGGTGAAGGAAAGTACAGCATGCTTACACTTAGCTCCTGGGATGATGAAGATAATCAAACACAAGGCTCTAGCGCAAATTTTCCGAACAATGGTCCAAGAACACCTTGGACCATTGCAAAAGCCGCAGCGACTTATTCTTCAGCAGAACGAGCATCGTATGATGTTCACAATAACGAAGGTCCCCCATTCCAGGCTTTGTCAGGGACAAGAAACGGCACGAGGGTGGAGGTGCCGGCCATACACAACCTCGCTACAGACAAAGGATACGTGAGCCCACTGATTCAACGGGACTTTGGCATGGGCAGTGGGATCGACCCTGTGTCGAACCGGTGCCATTATCCGTACCCTTTTGTTCCATCGGCCAACGAGAGCAAGACTGATGATGCCGCCGAGGCCCGACGTGAATGTGTCCCTTCTGATCAGGACTCCGATGTGCCCTTATCACTTTCAAAAGTGAATCATCGCAACCAGCTTTCGTATCTCCGGTCGCCTGAGGCAAGCCTAAGAGACCCTCGAAGCTACGTTGAGCGAATACATCTTGACAGCCCGCGTTTGACGCTAGGGGGCCTTGAGAAATCACCGCATCTTGGCCTGAATCGTCTGCCGAGAACGCCCCTGGCAACAATTTCTTCCGGGAAGCCCGCAATAACGTGCCATAGCAACTCGTTGCAACTCACCCCAAAAGTGTCTCGGGGTTCTGAGGCGCGGAGATGCGCATCGCCGAGATGGGGGCATCATACCAGCCGGAGCAAGCAAAACGACGAGCTCAGTCATGAACACACCCACAGCCGGCGTGACATTCGGGATTTTAAACGAGTCCAATATGGTGAAACGACTTGCAATGGCGAAACTGAGATGCTATTTGAGGGCCATCATAGAGAGGAACCTAACAGACCACAAGGAATGGAGGTTCCGCAGTCGCTTCGCCGAATGAGTTTGCCGAGGGGCCCTGAACCCAGCTATCACTGCCAAGGGAGCAACCATGTGGTTGCTCGCCATAACTCAGGTGGTTCAGGGTTACGCCAAAGTCTGCCACAGAGGGCCAGGAGCAGCGTCATGATGGAAGTTGATCCCCGGCGGTACTGGATCAAGAGACAACGGTCCATGGCGTTGTCCGGTCGCAAGACGCCAAGGAGACTTCAATCAGATCGGTTGCCCCTTGAGACCGCGACCGAGAACGCGGCCAGTCTGCAGCTACAAATAAAGGCACTCAACTTGGAGGCTCTGGCTCAAGACATAGTCTTTTTTGAACCTGTCGACTCATACATCACGCAGGGCGATATCGAGTTTGGGCTGCCCAGAACACACGCGGAGAAGGAGTACACCGAGCATAGACTTCAGGAGGTGGTCGCAGACTGGCTGCAGTGTGCCTATGGGACCGAGATGCAGCTAGAGCTGAATCTTTAGTTAGCTGTATGCGTCTGTCTTGAGAGAAGACGTATAGCTGGCTGCCGTTCTGTGGTAGAGAAATACTAGCTTGCACGTGTGATACGTATTCAGTGGACTGTAGAAAATGACTTCGTGACGCGCTGTCTAAACAGCGTTGAGACAACCAGATTCCTGGACAGAAAGATGATGCAGTTGAACAGTTGACACCAGGGACTTTTTGTGTGCTCAGTGTGGGTCAAGTGATTGGAGGCTTTCCGCTCTGAAACGTACAGCGCCAGACTTTTCCCATGGGCGATTGACGTGGGATGCTGGAATAGGGGGTCGTGAGGATGGCTGCCTAGCGAGCGCGCGACGTACATAGTAAGAAGGGCGGCGCCCGTCAAAGACTGAGTGGCGGCCAACAAACCTCAACAGCCACGGCGTACGAAATGGGGAGTCTTCCCTAAATAGCGGCCACTAGAAGGGGGCCGATCGACACTAAGATGGGCAATTATCATCTTGGTGCCACGGTCGATCCCCACAGGGAGCGGACGTTTGGTGGCTCGTATTCAGGCAGGGGGGAGAGGGTAGGTGCCAGCGGGCGAAATTCTTGCTCGAGGATGGGCGAGGCGGAGTCGTCTCAAGAGTACCTCATTGGGGGATGATATGATGATGGACATCAACGTCTGGCGCTATGACTCTTGTCAGCCCGCGGCCCCGGTTCCATGAAGGGCCTACGTAGGTTGGTCATAGGGCAGAAGGGGTTCATCAATTCTTAAGTGTCACTGACGTGTAGCGTGTATATGTGACGGGTCAGGATCGGGTGGGCAATTGATCGAGCGATGATGCACTATATGGACAATTTTAGAAAAGGATGGGTTCAAAGACACACAAACAGGACCAATCCCTTCTCCTCAGTCCGGTTTTCAAGTCAACGTGGCGCTGGGTGCGTTTGGAGGCGATGCGTACCTGGGTACATGGAGGAGGTGCTGCGTTGTGTGGACTGGCCAGTGCGAAGCCGCCCAACGTCCATGATAAACCAAGACCAGCGATGCCAGCGCTAGCGCGTGTTGGGCTTAGAGCATATACCTCAGCCTCCTTAGCCTCCCTGAGGACTGAGCATCGCACGAGGTGATACGAAGGCGCAGAGCGCAGACTTTCCACCACCAGCTCACCCCCTGTAGGCACCCTCTGGTAAGGTACCTGGGTATAGGCAGGTAGGTACCTACTTGCAGGTAAGGCATCTATCTACCTACTTGCCTTGGTAGGGGCCCCTCGCCGCAGGACCAGGGGACCTACCAGGCAGACTGGCTGGCTTGGCTAGCTGGTGGCCGGCGGGCTCAGCTCTGGTGGAGAACGGGTCTCGTCCGGGTCAAATCCCAACCGGGCGTACCACGCCCCATTTTCCCATTGCACCGTTCCTCGTTTCCCATCCTCACCTCAACTCGTCACCCCACCAGCGCCAGCTGCATTCGTCGTCTCGTCCTTGCGCCCCCTGCGCCCCCCCCTGCACAATCAGCTTCTGCCGCGTCGAGTTGTTGTGCCTCTGGACGCTACCATTACACTATTTGACCTTACCGTACCTTACCTGACCTTGCCTGTAGACAATTCTTGCAGTGCAACGCGGTTCCATAGGCAGACAGGCGCCTCTTGACTCTCGTTTCTTTTCGTCGCTTCACCATCCATCCTCGATTCGCTTCTTACCTCCCGCCATCAAAGACACGACGTCTCCGACAGGCAAACATTCTTCAGCAACACGACGATCCCCTGATCCTATCGAGCTGTCTGCCGCACACGAGATCAACATGTTGCCGAGGCCCTAAGAGAACATTCGTGAGGGTTTCCGATTCCGACTCTGCCTCCCACGGGGACGTCCCACGCCGACAACTCGCACGTCTCGTCCACCGGTCGGATCATGCCATCGCGAATTCCTCCACGCCATGCAGCATCGGCACCGGTACTGCCAACCACACCACCGCTATCGTCCGGCTGCGGGGGCTATGGGACACACCCCTCTGCGCCATCATCGCTCGCCATGATATCCTCTCGCTCTACCTCCTCAACCCCAAGTCGGCCACCTCGTCACTCGCTTCGCGAAGTAGCCCATGTACCCTCGCTCGACATGCCTCTAATCTCGCACAGCCGTCCGTGGCTCCGCGTTGTGCCGCCGCCGCTCGCTCTGCCTGGCCGGGTGCTGCTGCTCGTCCTGGCTTGCCTCCTTCTAACAACTCGACCTGCCGACGCCGTCCAGATTCCTTTCTCGAACTGTCTCCCCGATTCCTACAGATTGTACGAGCCACGCCTTCTGCAGTGGACCCCGTTGTACGCCGATGCTCGCTTTGATACCGAGAGCGAAAACCACAATCTTCGTGTCATCATTTGGGGAAATGTGACAGGCTCCCATTCTGTGGTCTCCCTCCCCCCGCCGAGCGATTCCCACTGGGGAGATCCCACAGAGACTGAGGGCAAGATTGTCCGGCTTCCCAACGAACCCAACGCCAAGGTCACGGCGCTCAAGACGCAGGTCGAGATGCTCACATACCAACCCTTTGGTGCTCGTGAAGACTTTTGTAACGACAAGCTCGTGAACGCCTCCTGTCCCCTGGCGCCCGTCTTCAACCAGACTGATGTGTAAGTTATTGACTATCGAACACCATGCTGTGCTTGCAGCTCGCCTCGGGCCGCCGCTGACACTTGTGCCTCCTAGGACAAATCATTACGAATTGCCCTCTGTCAACATCAGCCATGACTTCTTCTCCTCCTATGCCTTTGCATCCTTCTCCGCGACCTTCCTCGTTATTTACGGTGACGTTGCCGCTACTGACATTGGTTGTGTCTCTGCGACCATCACCCCGGATCTCGGCCACCTGGCCGGCTTGATCAAGTGGATGCCCTTTGCCATTCTGTTGTTCGTCGGCTTCGCTACCGTTTTGGCGAGCATGTACAGCCCCTGGGGCACCACTGACGTTTTGCGGTGGACCTCAAATTTTGGGCGGGATCAGGACTTGCTCCGTCTTGTCACGCCTGGCTTTGGCGACTGCCTGCAGTATATCCAGTTTGTCGTTCTCACCGGATCACTCACTCTGAGTTACCCTGGCTTCTACCAGCCCATCGTCAGCCAAGCGAGCTGGTCAGCCTTGATGTTCAACGAGAGTTTTGTAGACAAGTCTCCCGGCTGGCCAGCTATCCAAGACGGCATCTACGTTACAGAAGGCCATCATGGTCTGGAGCGCTTTGCGCACCTGGTCGGTATGGGTGATGTCGAGGATATCTGGGTAGGCATGATGGTCTGGCTGCTGGTCATCATTGCCTCCGTCCTCGTGCTCATCCAGATAGGCTTTTTCGTTCTTTGGATCTACCGACTGATCAGCAGCACGACCGAGGAGGACCTGCGCGCGAAAAACTTGCCGTTCTCGATAGGCAACGTTGTCCGAGTCGTCTTCAACTTCTTCTTGCTGCCCATTGTAGCGCTCTCCACCTTTCAGCTAGTCGTTGCCGGCGAATCAGCCAACTTTGCCGTCGCCTTGGCTGTCATCACGTTGGTCATCCTGATCGGGTTCACCTGCTGGCTGCTCTACCTGATCATCACTACGAAGCCGAGGGCGGTCCTCTTTGACGATCTCCCAACCGTGCTCCTCTACGGGCCACTCTACAACACGTATTCGGACGAGTCGGCAACGTTTGCCTTGGTTCCCGTCATGCTGACCTTTTTCCGAGGCATCGCGATTGGTGCGGTGCAGCCGTTTGGCATCGCTCAGATTGTCTTGCTCGCCATCTGTGAGGTGGTGCAAGTCTTGACGCTACACGCATTTCGTCCCTTCCATCCTGCAACATTCATGAACGCCTACCATACCATGTTCTCCGTCGTGAGGTTCATCACCGTCATGCTCATGGTTCCCTTCATCCCTGAGCTCGGAGTCACAGAAGGCCCCAAGGGTTGGATCGGCTACGTCATTTTGATTATTCACGCCGGCATCATTGTTCTCGGGTTCTTCTTGAATGCCCTTCAGACGTGCGTCGAAGTCATCGCCGGTCTGCTTGGCGCCGGTGGCGAGAGTGGCCTGGCCAGAGGTGGACTAGCCAAGATCTTCGGCATGCGCCAACTGCAGCGACGTACAATGGCTCGTCGCAACGGGCCGTCTCGCCAAAGCACGCTTTCGAGCACCGCCATGCTCGATGCCGACGAAGTGTCCAAAGCGGGCTACATGCCCGCAGGGAGAGTGCGAAGTGAATCCCAGGGGAGCGCGTTCCTCCTGAGGAGCCAACAGAGAAGCTCTTCGGTTCTTGACAGCATCGACACGTACTCGGCGCCGCCTCGCAACTTTGATAGCGGCAGCAACTTCACGCCGACGACTCCTGGCGAGGCCAGCACTTTTTCCTTCCTACCCTCGCCCGGCGGAGCCACCCGCCCTCAGCCGGCTATGATTGCTGACCCCTCGGACCCCTACTATCGGCCGCCTCGGCGTCGCGGCGACACACTGACGGGCTCCATCATGTCGGACAGACGCCGCGTTTCCATTGCTGACTCGAGACGATATAGTCAGCTTGCGCCACAGCCAGCTGATGGCGGCGACCTGGCGGATGCCTTGCCTGCGGATCAGGCAGAGCCTGGTGCGGCCCCCACTCAGGTCCCCATCAGCCTGCTCCCACGTGCGGACTATGCAACACGAGAAGTCGATTTCTACTACGGCGTTCGCGGTCCAGCGCTGAACTCGGAGGCTCCAGGTCGCAGACTCGGTACGGGGCCTGCGGACCCGACTGGTCCCATGGCCTCTGCAGCCGGCTGGCTCAGGACGATGCTCGGCGGCAAGACAAAGGAGAAGGGCAAAGGATTCGAGGTTGTCCGCAGCGCACGCATGCCAACTTCGATGCGTGCTCCCGGTGGCGAGTTTAGTGACAATCCTCCCCCTGAAGGAATTCCAGTGGCCATGGGGGTACTGAGGAACGGACCCATCGATTCTGATGATTCTGATGATGACGATGATGGTCGTGCTGCTGCTGCACCGACGAAGGATCAGAAGAACACACCGACGAAGGCTGCTGCGCCACAAGACGACTTGTTGACGGGAGACGAGGGGCGACGAAGCTCGGAGGAGACGGTGTCGGACCGATCGAGGGTACCAGATGCGCCTCCTGCGCTGCCAGGGCTAGATTACGGCGACAGTTTCCACCTGCCCAGCCGAATCCCGTCGCAAGCCAGCCGACAGCCATCACAGAGACAGAGGCCGAGGAATCTTGGAGTCGTCGGCCCTGAGTCTGAGACGCCCGACATCCCCCGGAAAAGCTCGAAACGCCACTCGCAGGCCGAGTTCGACCACTCCCCCACGCCCTCCTTTAACCTGGTCCCGCCGACATCGCCGTCTCGTGGCCAGGCACAACGGGCAGCAGTCGATACATCTCCCAATCGACTGCCCTTTACAAGGACGGAATCGCAACGACGACGCCTCTCGGGCTCGTCGATGGATGCTAGCGATCTCAGCCAAATCGACTTGAGCGGATCTCCCGACGATCGACCGACAAGTTTCGGTTACGTGCCACAACACAACATCAGCAGAATCGATCCAGACCAGCAGCACCACGTGGACCTACTGGGCGCATCGGCGGAACTCGTCGACGAGAGGGGCGCATCGAGCCGCAGCTCCACGAGATGAACGGGCGACATGAACTGCCAGACAAAGTATACTTACGATTTCCTACTTGTATGTTTCTATCTACCACAGTACAATCGACACAGGGCAACCGGTTGGCAGGCGACGGTGGCCAGTAGCGTCGAGGAGGCTCACCAGAAGTCAGGGGTCACAGGAGGCCCAAGGCGCGTCCCAAGGGGTAGACTATGGAAAGGGGACAACAGGGCTATGGTGGCCAGCGGTCAGACCCTGTACCGACTGCATGGGTCTTTCAAGCTGGCGACGGCGCACTACAAAAACGCATGGCCGGATTGGCCGACGTATCTGACGGAGCGGTCAGTCTGATTCTTTTGGTATATTCCGCGGACGGCGAAGCGACGCGGACAGTGTGGAGAGTTTTCGAGTGACGTTGATCCATTCCAGCAACGTAGCAACAGTAACGGCCATAGAAACAAATAGCTACTTAATTCACGACTCAATGAACATGGCGTGCTAGCATGTAGATGCCACTTTTTCGATCGGTAGAGGGAGTTCTTAGCAGGAGGGGACTGGGAGGTCAACATGTCGATGAAGTTCGCGATCTAGGTACCTTGCCTGAGGTACCTTGTCTTGGGTCTATGTACCTCGACAGGTACCTTCCAAGCTCACCTTACCCCGCAGAACCCCCGCCAGACACACAGAAGGCGCGATAAGGGGCGATAAGATTTTTTCTCTGCAACAGGTCCAGCAGAGGCCCGCCGTCGTCACCACCACGACCAGCGACCAACGCAGCAGTAGCAGCAGCAGCAGCCGGCGGAGTTTTCTGTTCTATTTCACATACCTAGTCAGTCAAGAAGGCCCATCTTCCACGGCCCCTTCCCACCGTCCGCAAGACTCACACACATCTGCCCTGTAGCATGGCGCCCACGCGACCCAACAAGAAGAACAAGAAGCAACAGCAAGCAACCGACGCCAAGAAGATGGACCCCAGAGTGCTGCTCGAGGCAGCGTCGGCCAAGCTCGAAGAGGGAGACCTCGAGAACGCCCTCGGCGCGGCGACGGCCGCTCTCCAGGCGACAGGCCCCGGTGGTGAGCTCGAGCTCCTCTGCACCAACCTCATCGGGCAGATTTACGTCGAGGCCGGCGAGATTGACGACGCGCGGGCGGCGTTCACACGGGCCGTAGCCCTCGACAACGACGGGTCGGCGGACGAGGCGCGCGGCGGCGGGCCGGAGAAGTTTCTGTGGCTGGCGCAGCTCAGCTCGGACGGCGGCCAGGACAGCGTGCGGCGGTTCGAGCGGGGCGCGGCGGCGCTGCGGGCGCAGATCCGGGCGCTCGACGAGATGACGGGGCGGCGGACGCCGGAGCAGGAGGCGCTGCTCGAGGCGCGCAAGCGCCGGCTCGCCGGCACGCTGTGCGGCGTCGCCGAGGTGTACATGACGGACCTGTCGTGGGAGGCCGACGCCGAGCAGCGCTGCGAGGCGCTCGTCACCGAGGCGACGCTCGTGGCGCCCGGCCTCGCCGAGGCCTGGCAGACGGTGGCCAACGTGCGCATCTCGCAGCAGAAGGTCGACGAGGCCCGCGCCGCGCTCACCCGCAGCCTCGACATCTGGCGCGGCCTGCCCGTCACCCACCCGGACGTGCCCGATTTCCCGACGCGCGTCAGCCTCGCGCGGCTGCTGCTCGAGGTCGACATGGAGGAGGAGAGCATCGAGGTGCTCGAGAAGCTCGTCGGCGACGATGACGAGAGCGTCGAGGCCTGGTACCTCGGCGGCTGGGGCCAGTACATCTCGGGCGACAAGCTGAAGCAGGGCGAGGCCGAGGGCACCAAGACGACGACGTCGACGACGGCGGCCGCGGCCGCGGCCGCCGGCGGCGCCAACGAGGATGACGACTGGCGCGCCGTGTGGCGGTCGGCGCGCCAGTGGCTGACCGTCTGCCTCAAGCTTTACGAGCAGCAGGAGTACGAGGACGAGAAGCTCGGCGAGCACGCGAGGCAGCTGCTGGAGGCCATCACCAAGGAGCTCGGCCCCGCCGCGGAGAACGAGGCGGACGAGGTGTGGGAGGACGACAGCGATGACGAGGAGGAGGACCAGGAGATGGCGGGCTGAGTCGGCCAGCGTTCGGAGAAATGAAAATATATAAAGTAGTGGCCGTGCAGAGTTGTCTCTGGGATGATCAGGGGGAGTCGGGGCGTTCAAAAGATGACTATACACATGCAGCACACACACACACACATACATCAGCAGCGGGTCATGACGGTGGGTGCTGCATCGTCGAAACGATAGAGTCTCTCGCAAATAGATCACTGAAACGCAAACAATCGTCTGGCGTTTTTTCCCCCTTCCTTCCTCTGTATTCTCGTCATCATCACTAGGTATCCAAAATGCCGGGGGCTTTGATTTTTTTTTTTTTGTCTCTGTTGCATTTATGCACAATACTTCGCTACGCCGCCTCAACCTTGAGCTTCTCCACGCCCTCGGCCAGGCCGCCGTCCTCGTCATCGCCCTCGTCATACGTCACCTTGCCGACGTGGCCGCCCTCCCAGAGCTGCCGGCCCGTCATCTTGACGGGCTCCTTGACCTTTGCCTTTTTCAGCTCGGCCAGCCTCTCCTCCTCCTGCTGCAGGCGCGCCTCCTCCATCTCGCGCCGAAAATCGTCGCGCCACCGCAGAAACGTCTCGGGCGTGACGGGGGTGCCCTGGAACTTCTTGTTCTCCTCGCGCTCGGCCGCCATGACGGCCTCCTCGCGGCGGCGCTCGACGGCGGCCTTACGGTCGGTGATGAGCTGCTCGGCGGCGTCCTTGAGCGTGGCGTACAGCGAGAAGACCATGGCGACGCCGAGGTTCTCCTCGACCGTCTCGCCGAGCGACGCCAGCAGCGCCGCCTTGTCGTCGGCGACGGAGAAGTGCGGGTGCGGCGCGCCGGCCTGCTGCTCCGGGTTGAGGTCGAGAAAGGGGGCCTCGTCCGGGTAGGCTTCGGGGTAGCGGACGTGGAGGAGCATGGTCGGGGGTTCGGGGGCGTCCTCCTCGCCGACGACGTCGAGGACGACCTTTATCCTGAATTCCGTCTCGGAGATGTCTGTCAGACAAGAAAGGGGGGGAGGTCAGCACGTGTAGCTTTTGCGTGGCCTTGCGCCAGCTGCGTAGCCGCCCCCTGGAGGAGCAGCAGCAGCAGCGGCGTCGCATGTCATGTTGTGGCCCGAGAAGAGAGGGCAGGCAGGCGATGGGTCGTCATGGCGGGGTAGCTGACCTGTGATTTCTTCGGGAAAGATGGACTCGAGCACCTCGCGCTCCTCGACCTGTTCTTCGCGGCCCATGGTGATGATTGGGCCGGGTGCTTTGACGCCGTGCTGGAGGTCTGGGAACGAGCCGCAGCTGGGGGTGGGAGGGTGCGGATGGAGGGGGGGGGTGATTGAGTCTGCTGGGTTCGAAGTCGTTGCTCCTCGCTGGAGTCGGTCGTGGTCGGGTGCTGATGATCGCACACAGGGTGAGCCCCTCTTTGGGTCCGTCATAATGTGTCGGTCAGCTCAGCACCTTTGATTTCACATGACTTGCTCGCTCAATCGAATGATTATGCCGACTCCGAGAGACCGAATCAACATGCATTGGATCATTTTCTATCATCGCAAACGACGAGTCGGTCTGTCCAATGTCATCTCTGTCATAGCTCTTATTCTGGGCGGCATCAGTGTAGGGGCAGGCCTTGTCATGCCTGTTTTGCACAGGGCAGGGACGACCGCCGCAATAAGTGACCACACTTGGTGATGAAAAAAGTCGGCTGCCTCTCTCCAAATTGGTCCATAGTGGGAAATGATATCTTGACGATGTATTGTCAATGCAGAGACCAACAAATGCAATGTTCATTCCATCATGCCCTTTAATCACGACACTGTGTATTTCTACACGAAGCTGCATCCTGCCCCTCGAGGCTTTCCACTACCTTTATTGATGACCATGGAGAACCACTACACAACATCGCAGGCCCGTGGCGAACCTGAAGACAGCAGACGCCACTTTGCATCCACGTTCCTTTGGGCGATCGCATGGAGAACGCCAGGCAAAGGGCCCATCGGACGCCTGCCTCGAGACAAGTCCACATCGAAACGTAACCCCAACAGGACCAGTCTTCTTCATGAACAACTTTGGCCATGTAGACCCTGATAAGACGCCTCTTATCGCCAGGTGGAGGGGGCGACCAGAAATCGTTAGCGCCGCGCTCACCGCCCGGCAATTGAACAAAAAATTTGGTCCCCAGACGCTCGTCTCCGTCTCCAGTCGGTCCCCCATTGAGTCTGCTCCCAGCGGTTTTGGAAGGACAAGGACTGCCTCCCGCCGGTATCAACGGTCTTCAGAGAACTCCCTCCCTCCGCCCCCGATCGACAAGCCACCTCAACCGCTCCTTGTTTGAGATCAAAATGGCGACCAAGGCTGCCGCCACCGGAAGCAAGCGAAAGGCTGCCCCCATGGGCAAGGCCACCTCCGACAAGTCGGCCAAGAAGGTCAAGACGGACGCCCCCAAGAAGAAGAAGGCTGCGCCCGTCCAGAGCCCCGCCGACAGCAGCGACGACTTTGACGGCATCGACGACGACGAGTCTGACGGCGGCGCCAAACTCGAGCAATCGCCCCTGCAGAAGAAGAAGTACGACGGCAAGGCCAAGGCCGACAACATCACTGGCGTCGGAAAGCCCGTCATTAGTACGCCCGCCACGTTCCCAAAAAAAAAAAAAAAACAAGAAAAAAAAAACCAAGAGACCACAATGCTAACTGACCACCAGCGGAATCCTCCAAGGAGGCCCACGCTCTCCAGAAGAAGCTGGCCCGCGAGCGCAAGGCCGCCAAGCCTCTCGGCGATGAGGTCCAACGCACCAAGAAGATCTGGGAGCGCCTGAGGAGAAAGTCCCACGTCCCCTCGGAGGAGAGGAAACAGCTGCTCGAGGAGCTCTTCACCATCATCACCGGCCGTGTCAAGGACTTTGTCCTCAAGCACGACGCCGTGCGCGCCGTGCAGACGGCCATCAAGTACTCCAACGCCGCCCAGAGGAAGCAGATTTGCACCGAGCTCCAGGGCACCTTCTCCCAGCTCGCCGAGAGCCGATACGCCAAGTTCCTCATCGCCAAGCTCGTCGTCCAGAAGGAGCCCGAGATCAGGGACATGATCATCCCCGAGTTCTACGGCAGGGTTCGCCGTCTCATCAACCACCCCGAGGCCTCGTGGATCCTCGACGACATTTACCGCCAGGTCGCCAGCAAGGAGCAGAAGGCCATTCTCCTGCGCGAGTGGTACGGCCCCGAGTTTGCCCTGCTCGAGCGCAACAAGAACGAGAAGCCGACCTCGGACCTCGCCGCCATTCTCGAGGAGTCCCCCAGCAAGAGGGGGCCCATCATGAAGACGCTGTGCGACATGATCAACTCGCTGGTGCAGAAGAAGATGACCGGTTTCACCATGCTCCACGACGCCATGCTGCAGTACTTCCTCAACATCAAGCCTGGCAGCGACGAGCACACGGCCTTCCTCGACCTGCTCCGCGATGACGAGAGCGGCGATCTCTTCAAGAACATGGCCTTTACCCGCTCCGGTTCGCGTCTCGCGTGCCTCCTCCTCGCCCACGGTTCCTCCAAGGACCGAAGGAACATCCTCAAGGTCTACAAGGACAACTTCGTCCTCATGTCCGGCGACGCCAATGCCCACATGGTCATCCTCACGGCGTTTGACGTGATTGACGACACAAAGATGACGTCCAAGGTGATCTTCTCTGAACTCATCAGCGACGACGAAGAAAAGGTCGCCGAGAACATCATCGCGTCCATGAACAACCAGTACGCCCGGGCCACACTGATGTACCCCATCGAGGGTCAGTCCAAGGCCCTGTTCCTCTCCAACATGAGCGACGACAAGGCCATCCTCCAGGAGGTGCACGAGATCCGCAAGACGACGAGTAAGAAGGACGATCACATTCGACGCGCAGAGCTGGCAGCCGTCCTGGCACCATCCCTTCTCAGCACCATTGCCGCCGCCGCCCCAACGCTGCTGGCAGACTCGTTCGGCTGCCACATCGTGACCGAGGTCCTCCTGTCCGTCGAGGGCGACAAGACGAAGGCGCTCGAGGCCGTCGCCGCCGTCGCCGAGGGCGACCCCACCGCCGAGCCCATGGAGCTCGACAACCACGTCGCGCAGCAGGCCCACGTGTCGCAGACGGCCTGGGGCGGCCGTGCGCTCAAGACGCTCATCGCCGGCGGCAAGTATAACAAGCAGACGGGCAAGGTGGAGCAGGTCGAGCCCCCGCTTAAGTTTGCCGACGCGCTGTACCCCGTCATCGAGGACCACGTCGTTCAATGGGCCACGGGCCCCAGCTCGCTCGTGGTGCTTGCGCTTCTCGAGAGCCCCGACTTTAGCCACGGCAAGGAGCTCAAGGCGACGCTCAAGAAGAGCAAGAAGCAGCTGCAGGCTGCCGCGACGGAAGAGACGGCGGAGCAGAAGGCCAGGCGGGAGGCCGAGGCCGAGGCGGCGGGGGAGGACAGCGACAAGGGTGACAAGAAGGCCAAAAAGGCAAAGAAGGGCGGCGCCAAGCCCGAGAGGCCAGTGGGCAACTCTGGCACCAGACTGTTGCTGGAAAAATTGTAAGGAAGGCGTTGTTGCGTCGGGGGACGACGGCTGGCGTAGTTTGTTGCTTTGGTAAATGTGTATGTATTGAGGACAAGCAAAAGGATCTTGTCGCGGCAAATGGCAATCAGCCACTCGAATAGAGTCTTGTGGGTGACACGGATACCCCCCCTTATCATCTCACTGTATCATCTCACGGCGCGATCGTCCGGCTTTTGTTTTGGCGTGGCCTGGTGGAGGGATGCCTGGTGCCTCTCCAGGTGCGTCCGTCTGATAGGAGCCCAGCCAGCGTCACTCGTCGTGCGGTCTCCCGGTGGAATGAGGTCGTGAAGAGCCATTGGATGAGCTGCGCTGTCAACCGTCGTTTCGGTGCAATGCTACATAAGACATGGTGTACGAGAGTGACACTTGGACGCCCAGAGGAGTTGTTGCCGAGGCAAGGTAGTTGGACGTGCCCTGCTCGTAGTAACCCGATGTGTAAGGAGGAAAACATGTTGCTCGCTCATCGATGAACGGCAATAATGCGTATTTGCTACTGTCATAGCGCTGTGTATGGCAATACCTTTTAAGATGGAAATGGAACTACCCCCCTCATTTGCTGGCGAACTTACCGGGGTATCATCTCGCTGATTGCTGACTTGGACGCGTTCAACCAGCTGGCGCGTTGTCCATCGGCTCTCGAGGATGTATGCCGCACTTCTATATGCTTGTCACAGCAACCTGCCTAGGTACGCGCTTGAAGCAAAGTCAGAACACGGGTGTGTTGCTCTACCACGGTACCTACTTCCGCACCTTCCCAGCAGGCAGGACAAACCAGCCTTCCTTCCACCCTTCGATCAGACTGCCCGTAGAAATAGGTTGTTGCTTCCCACAACAGTCTCGTATGACTCTCCTCCCACAACTCTTCTTCTATTTTGCCCATCGACGGTACGTTCAAGTGTTCTGATCAGGCCAACTCGAAGCCCTGGAACCTAGTATCATTCACTGCCCCTCAGTCTGACAACATCGTCCTCTAAGGGTTTTCGTAACTTCCCATATTGGACGTGCGTTCGCTCCTGTTCTTCCCTTTCTCCGGCCATTCATTTCTCTCGTCCCCTCTCAAGCTACGAAACGGAAACCGTCCAGAGCTTGAACACTTCACATGCAACGACCGACCTGAGCGGCATGCAACTACCCATCGTCGCTCGTTGCTGCACATCAACATCACCCCCAGCCAGTCCACACCAAATACAACGCCATGCGTCGCAGCCCTTCCCCTCAGTCGGGCACTGAATGCTCAGACGGTCTGACCTTCTACCGATGCCGCACTAATCACTATGCAGGCTGTTGCTCGGTCGATCCCTGCGAGCTGCCCGGATGTCCTGACGACAGGGACAGGGTCACCGGCGAGGAGGGAAGCACCACTGGTGGCAACGAGGGCGATACGCCCGTAGATGGTGAGGACGGCGAAGAAGGAGGTGGAAAAGGAGACAGAGAAAAGCCTACTTTTACTCGCACGGCGATTCCCACGACCATTGCCTCCAAAGCGCCCCCGCTTCAGCCGTCTCCGACTGTGAACCACTCGACTCCGGCTGCTGCGACGACCACAAACGTTGGCGCTCCAGGCAAAGAGGCTCCCACCACGCCGTCAGCTGTCGAGCCAGTTCCCACTCTAGCCCCTGGCAACTCTATTGCCCCTGAGCCGACTCTCGCTACGGGCATTTCTGCACCGACCAAGACAACCGACGCAGAGGATGCCGGAGACGGAGGTCTGTCCACTGCAGCCAAGGGCGGTATCTTCGGCGCTATGGGCGCTGTTATGCTCATCGTCATCGTCGCCTTCTTCCTTTGCGGCAAGAGAGGCAGGAAGCTCAGAAAGTCACTCACTGCTGGAGGCACCATTTCTGACGACGACCCCCTCGATGGCAAGGGCGGACTCCAGCCCTTTGGCACACCCCCACCTGGCATGATCCAGGAACTTAAGAATAATGGCATTCTTGCCCCCTTTGGAGGTCTGTCGTCATTTCATCAGCTTCCAAAATCAAAATTGTTGGCTGACCACATTTTCAGATCACTACGAGGAGCCTCACTCTCGATTCACCCGCGCCTGCGCTTACAACAGATCCCATCGTATGAAGAACGACCCTCTCAGCCCTGTGTCTCTTGCCTCTCCCGCCACCATAGATCTTGAGCCCCAAACCTCCTTCGTGGAACCTTCGCGTCCGAGATCCGCGACCCCCGAGTTCTCTCGTACGGACGCATCAACTCCCGAGCTTCAAGGATCACCCAAGCGAGCCGCACTTGCCGAGCTTGTGTCGCCCGGTCCCCCCAAGCTCGTTCAGATCCCAATGAACCGTCAAAGCATGCAGCGCTACAAGGCCTACCGCCCGAGTGAGCAGATGCACCCTCTCTGTGAGGGCAGCTCTGCCAGTCTGCGAGGAGACCTTTCCGCCACTCCTGATGAACGGCACCAGAACAGATATGTCAACAGTTGGTCTCGGTGGGATGCGGCTGCTGGTCACTAATGGGTTGGATGCCATCTGAAGAGGTCGCAACAAGTCTTGGTGGGGGTGTTCGAAGGGGTTGAGGGTCCGAGGAACAAGTGTCTTTGTTTTGGTTCTGTTTCTGGCGTTGGGTATACCCGCGGCTGCTTTCCACGATTCATACCGCCTTTGGCTTCGTGTACATTTTGTCGCAGTTCAATACTAGTCATCTGCTGACATTCGCCACGTTGCAAACTACAGCCAGTGTGCAGTGCATGGTTATCGCCTTTCGTCCTCCAAGAGAATCGAAATGTCAGGGCACCGCCTTGACGAGATCATGGTGAGGATCCAAGACCGAGACATTCGAGCGAGCTGTTCACAAGGGCAAGAGAAATTGGATGGGTATTCAACACATACAAAGCAATCTGTCCGTTCCATCCCTCCCGTCCCGTCCGGTGAAAGAGCCGGTAATACGCCTAACAACATGCAGTCATGTCTCGAATCGATGCGCAGCCTGATGACTGCTGCCTACCTTTGCACTCGTCCCTTTTATCCCTGTGCCTGTCCCGAGCGTCGCCGTCTATGAAAAAGCCCTGCACCACCGTGACGTTGGACCACCATCCACGGGAGCGGCCTGTCCTTTTCTACAAGAGAGTGCGACGGGAAGGTGCCCCGTTGCCCACTCTCGCCCATGTGTCCGGCACGTCACCTGCTCTGCAGCTTGCTGATCTCGTCGAGGAGCTCCTGGAGGTCTTCGTCGGTGATCTTGTCTTGGAGGGACGGGATGAGCGTCTTGGCCTCTTCGGCCGTCTCGCAGCAGAGAGAGCCTACGTAGATATGCAATGGTCAGCAGTCTGGAGCAACGGGTACAGACTACCGCTTTCCTGCGAGGGCAGGCAAGGGAGTTCGCGTGGAGGCAAGGGACCAACCTATTTGCGCGCGCTCAAACTTGGCGAGCTGCTTGTGGGCGCTGAGCAGTCGCTCGACGGCCTCGACGTTCTCTTTCTGGCGGAAGCGCGAGAAGGCATCTAGGTAGTTGAGGGTTTGCGTGAGCATCCTGCAGCGAGGCGGCGTGTCAGTTTTTTTTTTTTTTTGAGTCATTCATGGCTTTCTGCTGGGACGGCAGGAGAGTGCACGCGCCGTCGTGGGTGCGGCAGCGAAGGGGAGAGGGAGAAGGGAACACATGGCGTACTCGGTTTCGTTGACGTTCTTGCGATCCATCCGGCGCTTGGTGACGAGGGCGTTGATGACGAGCGAGGCCTCGGAGAGGGTCAGCGTGTCGACCTCCTGGAACTCGCCCAGCTCGAGCACGGCCTCGGCCTTCTCCTGGCCGGGGACCGGGGGGCGGGGGCGCGAGGTGGGCTTGAAGTGCTTGCGCTCCTGCTTCCGGGGCGGGATCAGTGTCGAGTCGCCCTGGTCGGCCATGTTGGAGGGGCGGTGCTGCGATGAGGTAGGTAGCCTTGTCGCGCCGTCGCGAGTTGGTGGAGGGTCGTGCTGACAGGGGCCAATTTAAGTCGTATCTTATGGCTCGCGTTCGATTGCGTTGGTGGTCGAGAAATGATTGCCGCAATTGCTGATGGCGTGGATGCGTAGGTGGAAGATGGCGTGTCGTGCCCCGTCGTGAATGAGGCTGAAAGATTGAAGGAAGACCGAATGTCGATTCCCACCATCATGCACGGACCTGAATGTCCTTGGACCCAGCACGCTAGAAGGTACCTGGTGCCGGGGGGGGAGCCAAAGCTGGTATCGGGGGGGGGGGGGGTTCGCTCTGAGGCGCGTCTAGACAGTGGGCCATTCGCTGGCGCTTCACCCGTGCTCACCAGCCTGCCTGTACTCGGCCTCATCTCGTCTCGAAATCCGACATAACGGTATTGTGCCGGCCACGTGTGATAACACCGTGAGATTGGACGTTTGAGCAGACAAATGACGATCAAACTCAACCATTTCATAACACCGCAGCAGCCGAAGACGAACCATGTACGTATGCCATCTCTCCGCCTCCATTGCCCACATGCTCATCGGCTCACAGGACTGTCTTCGCTGTCATCATCATCAACAAGGCCGGCGGTCTCATCTTTCACCGGACCTTTCACGAGGGTGGGCTCAACCAACTCAGCACGAATGACTACCTCGTTCTAGCGGGCACATTCCATGGGTGAGAGCTGCGCATCTTCCCCCCTTTCAGTCCGGGGCCACGCCGTGCTGACCTTGCCACCCCCTTTCCAGCGTCCACGCCATCACAGCCCGCCTGGATCCCATCAAGACCCAACCCAACCGCACATCCAACGTCCCCGGAAGCATACCGAGCCGGCCTGAGCCGCCGTCGGGCCTCGAGGTCATGGAGACGGAGAACTTCCGGCTCCAGTGCTTCAACACGCTGACAGGGACCAAGTTCCTGCTCTTCACCGACACGACACAGGTCAACGTCGACGTGACGATGCGCAAGATCTACGACCTGTACAGTGATTATGTCATGAAGAACCCCTTTTACCAGCTGGAGATGCCCGTCCGTTGCGAGATTTTCGACAGGAAGCTGCTGTCGTACATGAGAGAAATCAACAATAGGTGATAGCGTAATGACAGAATCAGCTTTGAAACCACACGAATGAGAGCGTGATGCAACACATTTGGCGGCAGCCTTCTCTGCATGCCTCGGAGAGCAAATGTCGGCAGGCCGTCTAAACCTTGGTATTGTCTGTTCTTGTTACTACACACTCGGATCTAAGGCTCCAAGGATGAACACGCTCGCGGCCTTGGGGATCTATGACGTGTCCATCTTATCGTCGTCCTTCTTGTCCTTCTTGTCGCTGCTACCGCTCGCCTCGCCCAGCAGCGGGGCCGACTCGCCATCCTCCTTGATGTCGTCCAGCGAAGCCTTCTGGGCAGCCTCGGCATCCTCGCGTGCCTTCTTCTCCTGCCGCGCCTTCTCCTCCTCCATGCTCATGCGCAGCGCCAGCGCGAGCTCCGGGTCCATGGACGGGTCAAAGTCGAGCCCGTCAAAGTCGCCGCCGCCCTCGCCGCCGCCACCCGCGCCGCCTCCGCCGCTGCCGCCACCGTTACCGGCGCCCTCGCCGAGCAATATCGGGGAGGAGATGAGCTGGTCGCTGAGCAGCTTGGCGCTCGGGGGGATGACGACCAGATGTGAGCCCTCGCCTCCCTTGACGTTCTCGTTGAAGGCCTGCAGCTTCTGCTGGGTCTCGTCGTCGTTGTGGGCGCCAAAGAGCACAAAGTCGACCGAGACGTTGCCCTTCTTCATCTTCTTGGCGAGCTGCACCAGCTTCTTCTCCTCCTCCTCGATCGGCGAGCAGACAAAGACGATTATCCGTTGACGTTGCGACTTGTTTTGACGGTGCTTGAGAGCCAGCTGCGCGCGGAGGGGGGGGAATGATTAGTCAACCATGGACTGGTGCAGAGGGTTGGGTGTATCCCGCGGAAAGTGGGTGAGAGCTTTGAACGTACACCGGCGACCTGGATTCCTGTAGCAAGGTGCGAGGACCCCTTGATCTTGTTCTTCGTGCGATGGAGGCCCTCGAGAATCTTGCCCTGTTCCGTGGTGAGCGTGACGAGGACCTCGGGGCCCTTGCCGCCCATGCTCATCAATCCCACAGACGACTCGGGGTTGCTGTTCGTGATGGTCTGGAAGATCACGTTGGCGGCATCGGCCTGCGAGTCGAACCGTGTGGGTTGGTAGTCACCGTTGCGGCTGCTCTCGCTGTTGTCGACGACAACCATGACCGCTTCGAGAACCATCTTGGGCGGCGGTGCTCCGGGCTGAGTCGTAGGAAAGGGAGGGCGAGCGTGTCGACAGAAGGGATGTGTGCTGGTCGGAGACTGTGACTTGCAATAGTGCGCGATTCTGTGTGTTGTCGACAGTTGGGATGACGTTGCGCAGGTTGCGATGGCCAGGGCTGGTCTAGAAAGCTGCAGAGGCGTGGATGATGTACAGCCAGCTTCACGACGAGAGCTCCTGTCCCGTCTGTCGTAAGGCAGTTCAGCCTAGCGGTCATCCATTGGTTGGTCGAGGGAAGCCCCACCTGCTCCATCTACATGCACAAGTACCTAGATACCTTGGTACGCAAGGGCCATGTTCTTTTTGGGGGAGACCGGCCTTCCTTACGTAAGGCGGCCTCGAGGTCCCGTCTCCCAGGTTTGTTTACACCCATACACCAGCTCCGTCCACTCACGAGCCGATCCTCCATCATCGGCGCTTCCACATATCAATACGACCTCTCAACATTTCATCCTCCGAACGCACGACCTCTGTACTATCGAGCCCGACACACCATCCAGATCAAGCAGCATGGCACCAGTTCGAGCGAACAGACGCGTGTCAGGCGACTCCCCAGCGCAGCATGCCACCTCCCCCGACAGACACATGATCCCTACAAAGACGGCAGCAACGCCGATACGCAAGAGCCCGATCAAGAAGAGGAAGGGCATCACACTCGAACAAAAGCAGGCCTTGGTCGAAAACCTGCAGCTTGAGAGTATGTCATGTCCAGACTGTGGGTGGCAAGGATCGAGACGCGTAGACACTGACACGCCTACCAGTCACAGACCGCGCGAGACGGCTGCGCGCCCAGTATCATGCCCAGGCACAGAGCCTGCGATCGCGAGTCGAAATGCGCGTCAACAGAATCCCCAGATCGCTTCTCAAGTCCACCATGCAGGACCTGGTCGCCAAGTGCGCCGAGCAGCAGAAGAAGCTTGCCGCGGCTGCGCGTCCGCCGCCCGTACCGGAGAAGGACTTTGCTCCCAGGGCCAGTCCGATCAAGACAGTCAACGCGTCACAACCCGCATCGCGCCCCAGGAAACGGCTGAGGTTAGTTCACATCTGGTGCGTCGCTCATCATCATCATCGCTGACCCCGGCCAGTGAGGACATGGCAGGTGACAAGGAGAACCAAGGAATCGACAACCCCAAGAAGAAGCACCGCGGTGGCCCCGCTCACATTTCGACCATCCCCGAGGCGGCCCAGATACTCTCACCCACGTCGACCAATGCTCGCTACCTCCCGCGTGAGCGCACTATGGCCTCGCCGGCAAAGCCCGCCTTCTCGAGGCCCGCCTCGCCCACCAAAGCGCCCACGACGGCACGGTCTGCTCTCTCGAACATGGTTGAGAGGGCGAAAGCCGCTCGCCCAGCCCCTACCCGCAAGACGACAACCTCCTCCACGACGAGCTCCGCCTCAGCAGCCCCTTCTGCAGCCCCAGCCCCAGCCGCGTCCCGGACAAGACGAGCCGCTCCTGCGGCCAGCAAACCCCCCCAGGTACGGCCAGCTACCCGCACCGGTCGGCGGGTCAGCGAGTCGAGCGACGGGAGCACGGCGACGGTTGTCAAGAAGCCTGCCGCCGCCAAAGCCACGGCGGCCACAGGGGCGAAGCGAACGGTCATGGGGACCATCAGGAAGGGTGTCGCCGCCAGCACCGCGAAGAAGGCCGCCGCTACTGCTACGGCTGCGGCTGCGGCGTCCAAAGCGACGGCGGCATCCACGGCAGGGTCTACAAGAGTGCTCCGGAAGCGAGGCTAGCTAGCCGATCCGACTTGAAGCACGTAATGTACCATGAACATGAGGTACGGATGGTTTTGGTTTTGCCTGGTCCAAAGAGCTCACTCGAAATTTTCTTGGCGTGCAATACGGCACTGACGGTTGGGGCGTTCTTTTGGGTTTCACGAATGACAATGCGGGGCAACGCACAAGGGATTGGCGTGGAGGCTATGCAGTTTATTTGGCAGTCGCTCGCACACCCGCTCATCAGCGGCTTCCCAAATGCAAAGGCGTTTCTTGTTTTCTCATGAGCACATACAGTCCCCCCTCCCGTCTAGGCTAACTGCTGCCGGCGGCCCCCGCAGCGGCGGCGGCGGCCTGGGCGGCCTTCTTCTTCAGCTTCTTGTCGTCGACCAGTTCAATGTTGTCCTCGGGTATCTCCTTGTACTTCTCGAGCAGGAACTCCTCAATCTCGTCGCTGACGTCGCCCTGGACGACAATCTCGGAGCCGCCGCTGGGCAGCTTGCTGACGGAGGAGCCGGTGGCGAACTTCTTGCCGAGGTCCTTGGCGACCTTTTTGAGGTCGAGGCCAAAGGCCTCGAGGCCGATGACGGCCGTGACAAACTTCTTCTTGTTGCGCTCGATGCGCTTGATGGTGATGGTGCTGTTGGCGAGGCGGTCGGCCTGCTTGGCCTCGGCGGCCTCGGCCTTGGCGGCCTTCTTCTGGGCGTCTTTGGCGGCGCGCTTCTGCGCCTCGACGGACAGGGACGCCGTCGCCGCCTCGAGGGCCTCGGGCGACCAGATCTTGTCGTAGAGCGGGCGCTCGTTCTTCTCGAGCCACTCCTGGCACTTCTTCACCGTGCCGCCATATTCGCAAAACTACGCGTGTCGGCGTCGTACGGGTCAGGGTTCAATGAGCTTGCTTTTTGGGTTTTTGGTTTCACCCCCATGCACACGGGGACTTGCGTGTGTGTGCGTGCGTGCCATGGGGTCTATGTGGGGGAGAGAGGGAGAGAGCTGTTGGGATCGTACCTCGGGGGGGAGAGTGCAGACTGCGGAAGGACAGAGGTGTGGTTAGTTTTCACGCAGAGCTTGTGACGTCGGTTTTGGAGGGGTAAATGGGAGGGAGGGGGTTCAATTCTCACCACCACAATATGTGACGTGACGGCTCTGGGGCTCAAAATCGGCTTGCTCCGTATCGGCCATAAGAGCGGGTGTAGGGGGGACTCTGGTAGGACTGAAGAATGAAGTGTTGGTGTTGGTGTTGGTGAGGTTGTGCAGAACGAACGCGTGGTTCGCAGCTTCGTTTCCGACAACAGACGCAGCAGGCCTCTCGCGGAGCGACTGCGGGGTGGTTTTGCTTGGTACCGTAGGAACAACAGGATGGCGGGGTTCCTGAGGCGTTTGGGCTTGCACCGCCTCGTCTGCTTAGCTAACGGGACGGCTCGCTGAGGCGTGGGCGGCACCGAGGGCGCCCCGGAAGAGTTCAGTAGCCGCCCGTCGGCGGGTGTCTACATATTCATCATTAGGCGCCCTGGAAATCAATGTCACACTGCCCCCCATCTGTTCCAACCCATCCGAGATGTAGCGCGACCGGGGTTGCTGGTTGTTGTGTTCATGCAGCACTCCGGCGAGGCCCTTCCGAATGGGTGGAGGAGAGTCGCGTTGACAAGATGTGTGTGTGGCTGTCTGCGTAGGGCAGAATGAGAGGACGTGTGGTGACGAGTTGCAGACTCAGCTTGTTGTCACGGTGGTGTCGAGCGTCAAAAGAGAACAGCACACACAACCGATATAACGGCGGATCGTGTCTGCCTCTGTACTGTCATTGAGCCTCAGTGGGTTGACCGGCGCTCGTGTGCGAGTCGCAACCAACGGGCTGATGGCCGCAAAAGCTCCAATCGACGATGCATCCATCCATCGTATGGTGTGGAGTGTCCGACGACGAAACAAAAAAGAGAGGACTGAAGCGGATTCGAACCACTGACATTGCGATCTGCAATCGCACGCTCTACCCCTGAGCTACCAGTCCTAGTTGATGAATAAGCAAAAGGCGGCACTTACTTCATGTAGGGCAATGCGGACGAGTCGTTGAACTCCCATCTTTGTGAGAGCAATTCTCATTCATCGGAGATGGGTTAGGAGAGAGAGAGAGAGAGAGAGAGAGAATAGGCACGCCTCCGAACGGGTGACACCTATGAATTCGTCTCCTCATGCCTCGGCCGTCCCGCGGATTTTATCATTTAGTCGAACAAGTATCTATCTGCCTGAACAAGGAAAGAAAAAAAAAAGAAAAAGAGGGAACAAGAAGGCCAAAAGAGATAGGACCGAAGCGGATTTGAACCACTGACATTGCGATAATGTTGCAATACTGCAATCGCACGCTCTACCCCTGAGCTACCGGTCCTATGAAGGACGAGGTTGGAGAAAAAAGTATTTATTGCAACGTGGCCTTCGGCTCCATCAAGCAGTCTTTGCAGATGCATACCGCCTATTTCATACACGATGTATCAAGTGGAACATGTCGGGTGTGCGTATATATGTATAACCAATGGTTATAAGCCTCAATGGAGACGATGCCTTCTCCCTCCGTGTCCCACAGTCAGCCACAGTTGGGGGCTGAACTCCCGCCGAAGACCCAGCCCCCAGACACGGTGGAGCAGCGCGCATGGCGAGCGATGCAGAGCGATGCAGAGCGATGAGCGATGCAGAGCGGGGCAGAAAGAGGCAGAGCGGGGCAGAAAGAGGCAGAGCGCACCAATGGCACGGGCTGGATCGAGTTAAGCGCCGGACGAGGGACGCGTCGCCCTCATTGGCCGGTGAGCCACACGAGTCGACCCCTCCTCATTGCCCGATCCGGACTCTTCTGCCCTTTCCTGCTTTCCTGACCCTCCACCACACCTCCATGTCGTTATGCGCGCGCCATCCAGGCCATCTCACGACCTTGACTGGCCCGATGCTCGTCGTCCCAGCAGATGACATGCAGCCGTTTGCCGTCCTCATTGGTTTGACGCGCTGAGAATGGGCTCTGTGACGCCGACGTGGATGTCTCGAAGAGGGCCAGGAAAGAAGGCCCATCGTGTGCCCGCGCCCACCCGCCGCTTGGCTTGTCACACGCAAGGAACACACCAAGGCACCACCAGCTGCCAGGCCTTTCCCGCTCGCGCTGCATCATGCAGCCGCCATCATGCAGCCGCTTGCTGTCCATCTAGCCGCTCACCATGCTCGCTCGAGAGCGAACCTCTGCTTCAATAAGACGCTCCGTCGTCCCCGCCCCCCTTCAGCCTTTCCCTGGAGGACCCGATGATCGACCTGACCTTCCTTCTCGTTCACTCTGTGCTTTTGTTTTTCTTTCAGCCATACTCTCCGAGTTGAGCTTCTCTTCGTGCCAAAAATCAACTTCATAGAAAGCTTCGTTGACCGAGGCAGCCTGTCGTTCATCAAAGGCCCTGTTGTTTCCCATTCGATACCGCGCTTCCTCCTTCTTCATCCGAGCAGCCGGCTGACGCTGCGCGTCTCTTGCTGCTGCGCCTTCTTCTTCATCCTACACCTATATTTACACGATCACTTCCAGCCAATCGACACTCGGGTAGGCATCGTCGTCTTGTTTTGCACCAGCTTCCCAGAGCACCAGCTTCCCGGAGCACCAGCTTCTCGGAGCATCAGCTTCCCGGACCATCAGCGTCCCAGACCGCATCCACCAACACACAGCCCGACGCAACCATGGCAGAGCTGGTACTCCTGCCCACATCCACATATCAGCCTCCTTCGCCCTCGCAGGGTCGAAGGCCAGGGAGGTTGCTTAATACTATAATCGAGGAGGAGAACGAGGACGGTCAGCAATGGCACCAGCTCCAGCGGCGCCAGAACCAACGACAACGCGACGGCCGCAAGCTTCAACCCCCCGCCAACGTCCAGATCGAGGCCTGGCTCTCCCCCATGAGCGACCACTTTCCCACGCCTAGGGGCTTCCACTTCATGTCGGCCCCCATCCTCCCATCATCTCCCTCCAACGACTCGGTCGAGGAGCCTCTGTCCCCGACGACCACCTCGAACCCGTGGAACCACCGAGCCAGCGTCATGACAGACATCACCGAGTTTGACGATCTCTACGGCATCAGCGACGACGAGGAGCAGCGCCTGCGCCGCATGCCCTCGAGGAAGTCGTCTGTCCGCCGAAGGAACACCGCCGCCGACGCCGCCAACCAAGTCCAGACGGCCATGACCGCCCGCAAGGCGTTGCCCCCCTTGGTCATCCCCGCGGCGCGCATCAACACAACCGACGACAGGTCCGCGCGCTCGCTCAAGAACAAGCTCATCTCCCCCGTGCCGCCGACACCCCCGACGCGCGTCGAGATGTCGCCCGAGGTCTTCTCCTTCATGCAAGCCCGCCAGGTCCAGGAGATCCCCACCATCTCCGCCCCTCCCTCCCTCGACGGCAGCTTAGACGGCAGCCTGACTTCGGAGCAGCTGGCCCAGATGTCGGCGCCCCCCACCCCCGTCATCGGCAACGACGACGGCGACAAGGCCGAAGACTGGTCTGGAGTGCAGCTCCAGCCAGGCGCTTTGGCAACCCTGCAGGCGCTGTCGGGGGATAACGACAGCGTCGACGGGCACCACGAGCACCAGGAACAGGTCCTCGAGATCCCCCAGGAGCCTGTTCGCGAGATGCGCCAGCAGAACCTCCGCATCTTCACCAACATCCGAGCGTCCGCCCCCCGCTCAGGCGAGATGACGCCCGGCTCCCAACGGCGGTCTCTGGCTGATCTTTCCAAGCTCGAGATCCCCTCACCCGGCGGGTTCTTCTCTGGTCTCTCCCCGCGCACGAGGACCACCTGGCACATGCCCAGCCGAACCCCCGAGGACATGGTCCCGCCCACCTCCACCACCGCAGAGCAGTTCTACCGCTGCCCCTGGAACGTGGACGCCTCGGTGCCCCCCGTTCCCGCCCTTCCCAGCCTGCCGGTCCGCCAGCCGGCGGCGGCGGCGGCGGCCAGCAGCATGGCAGAGCAGTTTTACCGCAGCATCGCCATTCCATCCTCTCCTGTCGAGCGCATCATTGAGGTGGCGGAAGATGACATGGAGGACGACATGCCCACCGCCAGGCCCGTCGTTCCCACCATTGCATCCGGCTCATCTACGCCTGCGGATCCCGTCTCTCCTGGAGTCGACGAAGCCGCGACCGAGATTGTCACCACGTACGACCCGGAGTACGCTCGCAAGCAGGAAGAGGTAGCTCTGTCGAACCTTGACCGCACTGGCATCTGGCTCATGGCACAACGAGCCTATCTCAAAGCCGTAGACGTGGACACAGAGGACAGCGAACAGCAAGACCAAGGCCTTGAGACTATCCCCGAGGCTGCAGAGGAGTCTGGCGACTTGGTGGTCAAGGCTTCTGAGCCCGCATCCGCCGAGCTTCCCAAGAAGAAGACGGTCCGGTTCTCCACCCTCGTCTCGCTGACCAACGTGCCGCGCTCGCTTCCCTCCAAGCTCTTGCGACAGGAATCGGCCTACTACCGCGCCTTCCAGGACTACATCATCCAGAGAGGCCACCTCGATGCCTTTGTCCACCAGCTGCCGCGCTTCGAGGTCCTCCAGGCCCAGCGCGTGTGCCGCCGCGAGTACCACCGCAACCAGCTCCTCGGCAAGTATCAACTGAGCGTCATGCCGCAGTCGGCCAAGAAGCGACTGAGCGCCAACGTCGCCCGCGGCGATGATGTTCTCATCGACGACCCTGAGAAGCTCAAGCGTGAGAAGGAGCAGGAGGCCATGAGCCAGACGTCCATGTCCAACTGGCACGTGGCCGCCACGCGCTACCTCAACGGTGGTCGCCTCATCTCCGCGCCCGTCGCGAAGCGCCTCGCGCGTCTCTCTCGCATGGCGCCGGGCCCCGACGGCGTCGCTCGCGACCGAGCTCGCATCCTCGACCTCGGCGGCCAGGCCACGTGCGACTGGGCATGGCACTGCGCCCTCCAGTACCCCAACACCAAGATCTACACCGTCACCACAAAGGCCGTCCGCCAGCTGTCCAACTCGAACATTCGCGGTCCACCCAACCACCGCCAGGTCGCCGTCGAGCGCCTGACGCGTCTGCCCTTTGCAGACGCCCAGTTCGACCTCGTGTCGGCGCGCGAGCTGCACTCGCTCCTCAAGTTTGTCGGCGGCAACGGCGAGGACGAGTGGGAAGGGTGCCTGCGCGAGTGCATGCGCGTCCTCAAGCCCGGCGGCTACCTCGACTTCTCCCTCCTCGACTCGGACCTCATGAACGCAGGCCCACTGGGCCTCGCTAAGAGCGTCGAATTCGGCTTCACTCTCAAGACCCTCGGCTACGACCCGGCGCCCACGAGGATGTGGCTCGCGCGCCTCGCGCGCGCCGGCTTCCAGGAGACGCGCCGCGCCTGGCTCTGTCTGCCCATCGGCGGCCGCCCGCCGGGCAAGCCCCTGCCGGCCCTGCCGGGCGCCGCCGCCGCGGGCGGCAAGACGGTCACGCTGGAGGCCATGGTGACGGGCAGCACCGACGCCGTGGCGGCCCTGACGGGCGTCGCCGGCGGCTGGAGCTGGGAGCGCTGGCTGCTGCGGTGCGAGATGGAAAAGGTCGCCGGTGAGCTGCGCCTCGCCGACACGGTCACGGCCGGCAGCGTCATGACCGAGGCAGGCAAGTGCCTCGAGGGCGTGTCGGCCATTGTCGAGGAGGGACGGCTCTGCGGCGCCGGCTGGAGGATGCTCAACGGTTACGCGAGGAAGCCAAAGGTCGGCACGGGCTTCATCCCCCTGAAGGTCGACGTGTAGGAAGTACCCAGATCTCTTGTTTTTTTCCCCCTTTGTCGCTCGGCCAGCTGTAGGCCATGTAAGGAGGAGGGGTGGGGGCGATGCATTCGTACAGGCTGGGATTCGGTCAGGTAGAGAGGTGGCTGCCATCGAGGAGGAGGCCTAGTAAGCAAGTCGAGGCAGTGGCGGATCAAATTTCTCCGTCCATTGGCCATCTCATTGTCATCACTCCATCTCGAGTTTTCCTTGGTCCCATCACAATATCACACACAGGTAGTAGTAGTTGCCTCTATGCCATAATGGACGAGAAGGGGTGGCCCCCACGCCACGCCCTTTCATGAGTATTGCAGACAACTCTATCGAGAGAACATGCACAGCGTCTCTGGTTTGAGTCATCACAGTCACAGTTCTTCAAATATCCCTGTACTTAGCATGGATGGCCGTGTCCATCTCGAATGGTCGTAAACAACATCTTGGTATGTGGTATCATAGTTGCGCACTTGCTCCCTCAGTGACTCTCGCGCCTCTACACTACATTGTCTCCGCCTACGATATTCACGGCCCCCCATAATTCACACCTTCTGGTATCAACATCGTTGCGGGAGGCTTCCGTTCGTCCTCCATTTCCGAATCTCTTTCTTCGTGCATCGAAACAGTGCCAGTATTCTCAGCCAAAGATGAGCCTGTGCGCATGGACGGCGTTGTCGCCGGCACGATGACATTTAGTACACAGTCATCGAGATGCTCGTAGAAATCCTGGGCCGTGTTAAATTCAGCATGGCAGATGGAGCACCGGGCTCCCTCTTTGACTGTAGCGCTGGGGCCTGGACCACTGGCGACAAACTTTCGGCTGTTGGGCGGTGTCTGCTCGACGTTGTGTACAGACGTCAGGTGTCTTTTGAAGACATCAGCCCGATTGAAAGCCTTTTCAAACGCCGAACCGATCCCGGGACAAAATGGACAGATCATCGTTCCTTTGTAGTGTGTCAAAGCATGTCGGTTCTTGTCGTACTTTCGCGCAAAACCTTTTGTGTGATACTCGCACGTGTCGATAGGACACTTCTCGGGTCGTTCCTCTTGGTGTGTAAGCATGTGTGCTGCCAAGTCTTTGAATACCTTGCCGCAGTCGGGGTGTGGACATCTCGTCCTGTTCTCAAAAGGCCGGGCGGATGTGTTGCCCTGCTGCATGGGCTCTAAAACCTCCAAGGACGATGGAGGCGCTGGCATCAGCCCCCGTGCCGGTGCCGGAGCCAACGGCGGGACAGAGAGTGTTGGCGACTCAACCCGACTTCGAATGTCGTAGTCATTGTGCGGCTTATACTCACTTTCGCCCTCGCCTTCGTCGCCGCTGGAGTCGTCTTGTTGGTCCTCCTGTACATCCACTGACTGCCGGATTTCTTTCATCCAGTCTTTTAATATCGTCATCGGTGGCCAATCGCCGCTAGCCTTACCGCCCCTGTGAGGATTGAAGTGGGCACGACGAAGGTGTGCCGCCGCGTTGTAGTATGCGCCATACCTCTTCTGCGTAACGCATGCCTTGCATTTCGCCAGCGGCACAACGGGTTTCGGCACGGGAGATGTGTAGCCGTCAGGCTCTGCACAGACCCATCGTTTGACCATGGCGGCATGTTTCGCATCGGTGTGCCTTCGCAACTCATGTTCGCCCCTAAAGCCTTCGGGATATTCGTTGCATTTGCTGCAGTAGACCCTCCGTAGAGGTGTCCGTTGATAAGATACCCTCCCCCGACTATGCAGCGTTGGCAGGTCTGATGGCCGCGAAGACCCCTGCCGTTGGAAGGGGGGGCTCTTGTTCGCATTCTGTCTCCGGCTGGTGTGGTCATAACCAATGGGCGATACCAGGTGATCGACACTAGTTTGGGGCATGAATGAGTCTCGATCGGGCAAGATCTGGATGCTCGGGTTCCAAGGCTCGCCCGTGCTTCGAGAATTGGACAAGGGCGTCTGGGGTTCATCCATGGGCCTCGCACTCGGCGCGGGAACAGCAAAGCGATCACTGTATGGCCACGTTGTGGGTTTGAGAAATCCAACGTACGTCGTATTGCCTTCGACTGCACCACTGCCCAGCCGGGATAGGAAGTCACAGCAAGACCAGACACCTTGAGCGGCCCACTGGTGTCTCTGGATGATCGTTTCCAGTAACCGAAAGGCGGCGCTGCACGATTCGATTTCTGGAATAGTTGGGTCATCAAAAGGTGTAGCACCCATCGACTTGCAGCTGATAATCAGGAGTTTGTAAACGCTGTCGATTTGAGACAGGCCCGCGAAAGACACCTCCTGTTTCAACCCTTGTTGTGGCAAAGCATGGCGTCGTGGTAAAGTCGTAAGTGTGTCGGCAAAAATGGTTCGGATGGCACTGAACAGGCAGACAGACATAAACATGGCAAGCGACGCTTTGAAGTCAAACCTCTGTCTGTGTAATGCCGCGGCTTCGAAGGCCTGTAAGAACTGCGTTAAGCAATCATACAAGAGCTTATAGTGGCCATCGTAATCAACGTCCTCCGGGACTTGATGCGGGATTCTGGAGCCACCACGCAGGTGTATAGATGGCGATTGCTGTTGCAAATTCCAAAACACAGCTTCACGCAAGAGCAGCTTCGCGCGGTAAAGCGCTGGATATGCCGTCTTCTCCGCCTCTCTGCTAGCAGATAGTTGTCCGGTGGCTTTCAAGAAGTGCATGAGGTTGTACGCAGTGTTGTCTGTGTTCCAGCTAGCAAATAGTATGGCCAGAATAGGCGGTGGTCGGCTTGTCGATTCTCTCGAGTAGTGTGCCAGATTGGAGTTGTGTGACGACACGCTGGCCAGCTCCTCCGCTGACCAAAACCCATCATCGAAGTCGAGATTTGCTCTGAGGTCAACAAGCGTTGCAGCAGATATCGAATACGTATTTTCGAGGTGGTCATTGATATTTCGGCGCTGAGCGAGCGGCGAGGTCAAAGGCGTTTGCATCTGCCTTGGCGTCGCAGGAGCTGGAAAGTGTAAGAAGAAGAAGGCGACTGCGTATTCAACAGGACTTACCTGCAAGAAGCAGATCCGAGACATTCTCAAGGGGGCCGCGATGGCACCCCAAAAGCTTGTGACCATCATTGCCAGGCTGTTGGAGTTGTTTTGCACAATGAGAACAAGGGTCGACGGCGTCGCACTGGGAATTGTGAGCCTGTGAAAACGGGGGGACGCAGTGCCCGTGGAGACCTACAGACTGATGCAGTATTCGGCATTGTAAGCATGATCCTGCATCCGGGTCCAGCTTTAGTTCGCCGATAGATTGCAGTCGAGGTTGGCCAACCCGACTTCGCGCCAGAGGTGGCAAGTGGGAGTCGAGATCGGCGTAGATTGCTTGCCTTGCTGACCCTGGAAGGTCGCTAGAGCCTGGTCGAGTACTGAGAGAGTCGGATCGGTCTCTTGGCAGTAATGAAGTTGCTATTGGGGGTAGCGTGTGAGCGGGATGCGGCCTAGGGAGCTGCTGCATTGTTTGGGGTTGGGCCCTGTTGCCCGGTTGCTCATACGTCGAAGGGTTAGGGGCGGCTGGGAGACCGGAGAAGGGGAGGGACGCCGGACCGCCGATGGAGAGCCCCGAGTCCCGGTGCTTGGCCATGTCATGCCCTCTGGCGTGAGCATTCCGATCATCCTTCCTGGAGAACCCGTAGATGTAATGAGGGCAGTCCTCATCCCAACATTTGAACGATGTGAAGTTCAAGGAGGACGGGCTTGGTGCGGCGGCTCTCATGGACCAGGTGCGGAAGACTGGGTCATACCGCGCAAGGTTTTGGTCGAGCCAGGCGGCATAGCCGACTGGGGCAAGGTGTTCGACAGGCCGCTTGAGGGCATCAATGAACGTGGGGTTGGTGAGATTCAGACCTAGATGGTGGGTGTGTTAGGAGGGAATGGTAGGTAAAGCCGATGTCGCACAGCCGATACCGTGCAGCAAACGGAGAAATTTGTGAGGGCAAGTGGGTTGTACCTTGGTCCAAAATGGCGGCCTCGATGCACTCACAGCGATACTGCAGTGATCTTGCTTCCTCGGCCTCGCAAAGAACAGGGGCGACAGGTAGTTGCTCTGGTGTGAGAAAAAAAAGGCGAGTCAGGTCAAGCTCACTGAGGTGGACGATGCGGCTAAGGCGGCTTTCTCGAGGTCTTTGGCGTGCTTACCGTGGTGATGTACATAGGCATGGAGAGCTCGCAGCTTGTGTCGGAGCATGGAGAGCTCAAGCTTCACATTGTGACGGTAGGTGGCGGGTAGGAGATCTGCGAGTTTGGCTTGAATCTCGGCCTGTTGATGGAGGAGCTGCTGAACGGCATCGTCGAGGGCAACTGGGCGCTGAGCGGTGTGACGAGACCCCTCAGTCGCCATGCCGCTGCCGCCGCCGCCGCCGTTGCTGTTGTTGCTGCTACTGCTGCTGTGTTATTTGTCTGCTGTCCAGATGCCTGGAAGCGGGTGCCGGTTCGTGCTGGTAGGGTCATCAATGGCTGAAGGCAGCTGTAACCCGAGGCATCGTTGGGTTTTCTTTCTCTCCTGGTTGTGTGCGTGTGTCTCATATCAGGTGCCTAGGGAGATCAAGCTCGAGGTCGAGGTCGAGGTCGAGGTCGAGGTCGAGGACGGGGGCGATAGCGAGGCCGGGGGCGAGGATGGTGATGAAGATGAGAACAGAAGCAAAGTCGGGCGACGTGGGGTCATTGAGGAGGATGACTTGGATCACGGCGACCTACCTCATGAGTATCCTCGGTGGTTCCTCCGTGGTCCTGACAAGGGTTCCCACGCGAGGATTCGCGTCGAGGGGAATGGCGTCCTGAACGCTGGCAGACAGGCGCAGCGGCAAAAAGGAGACAAGCAAACAGGGTCGCACTGGCGGGCGGCAAGTAGGCCGAAGGACGAGATGCAATGGTTGATATTGCGAGAGTGCTCGGCGCCAGCACCTCCTCCCTGTTTGGGCTTGGATGGGATATGAGGGACTGGGGAACTGCAACGAGAGCGTGTACCTGTGGCGAGAGGGAAAGGCACGGTACGGTACTGCAGCAGCAGCAGCAGCAGCGTTGCTGGGCTGGGGAAAGAACAGCCGTCTGTACCTTCCTACCACAGGACAGGCAGCGCAATGTCAAGATGGGATGGACCGCATGGCGGGCCAAGCAAAGGAAGGAATGAACGAGGAAGCAAGCACCGTGATTGACAAGCCGTGCCCGCTCAGTACGGCCCGCCCACCTCAGCTCAGGTAAGGTACAATGGGGTACCTCCGACTTCCAGTCAACGGCTACAAGCCGCATGTTTGACTGGTCGACGGGACGGGCAGATATGCAAAGCGCGCAGACTGGCGACCAGCATGAGGTCTTCTGATGTCCCAAGGTTCCCAGGTCGAACGAAACGGACCCTTGACATTTGACATGAGGAGGGAAGAATGGACGATGGGGTCATCGGGGAAAGTGGGGCAGTCGGCAGATTGGGGTGGAGCTTGTGATTACTTTGCGCCCTATTTGCACCCCCCCGTCGACTCTCCGCCCACTCTCTATTGTGTTTCCCCCTCACGCTGCTTTCCAGCCACCTGGCACCATGAAAGCTCACAATCTTCCACAAGGGCAAGACGGGCAGGCGCCTTGCCTCGGCCAGGTTGAAGTGGGACAAACGTAAGGCAGTGTACCTGAAGGTAAGGTAGGGACCCATGCACAGTAATGTTGCCCCCCCCCCCCTCCCATCACTGTCACCCCCTCTCTTCCCTGTCTCTTGCTCACCCTCTGGCTGTTTGGTTTCTACACTCATTGATACCCAAGTTGATGATACCTTCCGAGCTTGCTCCCCAGCTTTCCAGGTACGTTCCCACTACAACAAGCGCCCAGGGTGCCTTAGCCCTCATTTCGAGTGCAACACTTCTCCGCATCTTATCACAGACCCCTGGCACGCACTCACCTCATGGCAGGCTGGCACGTACCACACACAGAGGAAAAAAGCACGTTATCGGCAGGGCAATGGTGCGCTAACGGATGGCGCGGGACTGGTGGGGACCCGCCACCTAGAGCGCATGGACCATCAGCTGCCCAGGGCACCAAGCCCGTTTTCTGTCACGACCCAGTTGTCTCGGTACTCATTGCAATCTGACCCCCGAACGCCGCACTGGGCGGAGAAACATCTGGACGAAACAATTCATGGGCACCGTTGCTGCTCTCTAAGCACCTTCCCACTTGGGCCGGCTGAACAGCCCTACTTGGGGGGGGATGATGGTCTCGAGCAGCGAGTGCGCCGGTGGACTATTCCCGTCGGGTCAAGCATTGTTCATAAGTCAGCACTCGTTGCCCCAGCGCGTCGAGCCTCTTTTCGAAAGGTGGGTAAGTGTATAGCCGGGCGATGGTCTCCAAGTCCGCTGGCCCGCCCCGTTCCCTTGGTACTCTTGCGGCTCCTTGTTGTAGCCAACAGTGCGTGCTTTCGGAGAGAGAGAGAGAGAGAGAGAGAGAGAGAGAGAGAGAGAAAAGTCCTCTTGTTGACTCTACATGGTACCTAGGTAGGTAGGTAGGTAGGTACTCGAAGGACAAGGGCATTGCTTGTGCCAGGCGGGCGCATCCAACCTCCGACACGGGGCTGGTCCCTGCTTTTCCTCGTTTTCTACTCTGCTCCTGCTCGTAGTCGCCATTGCTCCGGTGCGCCTGCCGCCTGTGACACATCAGCCAATTCGACGTCTTTGGGCCTCCGGTTGGAGCACGATAGCACTAGCGCCTTGGCCTCTGCCGCTCCGTTCGCAACAATGTCCCTTTCCTGGCCTTCTCTTGTGGAGGGGGGCCTGGTCATGTTCAGGCCTCCTGTCGCTGCGCAATGTCAGGCAGGTAGGTACTCTCATGTGCCTAGGTGCCTCCTTGCAGCAGCTCTAGCTCCAGCTTCAGTTCCAGCTCCAGTGCCAGCTCGAGCTCCATCTTCCCAGCTCTAGTCTGAGCCCAGCCCCAATCCAGCTCCACAACTCAGTACAGCTGTTGCCCTGACTTTAGCGGGTCTGCTCCGGCTCAGAGTGTCGGCCGTGTCGGCGCCGAGCACCACATCTGGCACCCCCTCCCAAAAAGACCCCTTCACCTCCACTTCCACTGTTTGCACTGACTCACTCTGCGGGCTTATTGGCGATGCTTGAGTTCTATGCACAGCATTCACGCCAGTAGCAACAGCTACCGAGGATGCGACCCCATGACGGTGACCCGAGTCGGCAATGGTTCCGCTGATGGGATGGGCACCTTCTGGCCGGAACTAGCCTTGGATCAGAACGAAGACAACAATAGAAAGCCATGGTAGAAATGGCACTGCGCGGCCTCCTTCTTGGATGCATGCACTGGCAAGCAAGGTGAAGAAGGCCCTCACTCGTCACCAGCTCGCTTTCGCTGCCCCGTCACTAGGCTCCAATTCGAACGCCTCACATGCAGCAGGGGTTTCGACTTATCTCGGGTGGTGGGATACACTCGTCTACTTGATCCTAAATTTCGCCGAACAGAGCCGTTGCCGGCCGCAGGACCAATGCCGGCAGCTACCCAGCTAGTACTGCACCTGTTCACCAGGGCATTTCAATCGCTCTGGGCTTGTTCTTCTTCGCGCGTCCGCCTTGCAAGCCCCGCCTCTTCCCGACCCAGACGCGAGAAAAGAGAGTAGAAGGGTCTGGTTCCTCGAACTCCGTCATTGTGTTTCGTCTGCCTGGCGTCGATCGCCAGCTCTTCAATACTGCCCCTACCTTACGATGGGGCTGATCCGAGAAGCCCACGGGCTACTACAGGGTTCCCCTTGCGGTGCCCAGAGGATATCCGAAAAACAATTTGATCGTCACCCGCTGCGCCAACGGCGTGGCTGTGAACCCCCCCCCCCCCCTCCCCCCTTTGGCGGGTACACATGGCCGCGTAGAACAACACACCACCCACAAGTCACCACGGCGGAGCGCACGATTCGCAAGCACCTGAGGGAACCGGCCGGCCGGGTTTGGAGACACGGTATGTCATGGGTCGCCTGGCCGGGAAAGGCACCATCTTGCCAGCTTGCACTCTACGCGAATCGCCTAGCCTCGGTCTTCTGATGCTTCGTTCTGCAAGGAGCAGTCGCGGACTTGGGACATTCCCTGCCATTCTTTGCATGATGCGTGCCGTTGCCTGTTCCCGGATTCGAGAGCGCAAGGAGGACTCATCAATAAAGTAAAAGAATCGTGTCATTGTCAAAGCCTTTGCCTCTGGCCGTGGCCGTGGAGCCCGAAGACCTCGCTGAAGGCAATGATTATCGTCGCCTGTCGCTACATGCTCTTCGAACACTCTCTCAGCTATGGAAAGATGGCTGTCCTGCGAAGAAGCCTTGCGGTGAGTTTGGAGGGCGATGGCTGATGGCTTCCATTTGCGATCAATATTGGTTCTCATGGGGGCATGGCCCTCGTCGAAGTCACTAGATTAGGCTGCTTCTGTGCGACAAAGCATCTCATGATGCATTCACCAGTTTGATGTAGCCTCGTCAAGCTCTGTATCGCCTCACCAGCTGCGCTAGGTTGATGCTCATTAGATACCCTCGCCGCAAGGGGGACCAAACATCGAACCCAGGGTATCGGTCAGACCTTGAAAGCACCCTCAGCGTATCATCCTCGAGTCAGGGGACATGGCACAACAAGCACCACTCACCAATGTCTCCCACCGAACCGGCGGTCGATGCCCCGAGCGCACATGGCGTCTTGATGCCAGGGGAGAGGGTGTCGATGGTACCTGCAACTTGCTCCACCGACTTTCGGCACATCCCCTGAGATCCTGCGTACAGGCCACCTGCAGGCGCAGTCTTTTCGTCGTGGCCAAGATATCCTTCAGGCACACGTACCTTGCTTTTAGCTCTCCAGCTGAGGAGTGCGTTCTCGTTCTGGACTGGGCCGAGATCGGGTCACGTACGCCGATCCCGCATCCCCTCGATCTCAAGGTGCACTCCCTTCAGGTGTATGCATGGTCTTGCGGCAGTCACCCGCCGCCCTGCCCAGCGTCAAGCCCGATGAGGTAGTGCGCGTTTGATGCAAATGTCCAAGCAAGTGACTTGGGATAACATTGTGTGTAATTATTATGTACGAGGGACTCGCTCTTTTTGACTGAACGAATGGGAGAGAAAAAAAATGCAACGCCCCGGAGCTCTTTCCCCCTTCTACTGAGCTCATGTTGAATGACGCCGGCCCGTGTGGATATATCATGCTTCGCTCCCATCCAACCATTTCTTTCTGTGACGCAGTTGAGGTGGTATGTCCAGAAAATTCGTGCCGGAACTCCTTTGCCTTCCCCTCTGTGAACAAGTCGAATCGAAAATCAGCCAGGCTCAGAAACGCGCCTCATCACCATCCAGATGAGGTATGCTCTACCTGGGAGGCTAGAGAAGGGCAATCTGGCTACTCGTTCTGCTCCCATCGCTTCTCGCGCAGAGGCTTGTCCGCACCTGCGGCAGCCCTGCTGCCGTCAGACTCGGCCTTCCAAGCCCAGTACTCGGACAGGCGCGTCTCGGCGTAGGAGGCGTAATCAAAGTCAATATCGGAGATGGTGGCCTGGATCAAGGCCCAGATGCCCCAGTAGAAGCCGGGGACGCCGCGGAAGAGGTCGACCTCATCCATGAGCTTGGTGACCTCGGCCTCACGGTCGACCTCGCTCTGCTGGGAGGCGAAGTAGCTCTCGATGTACTTGGTGATGAACGTCTGGCGCTGTGCGCGAGTCGGCATGACGCTCCAGTCGCAGTCGAAACCGCCCCACTCGGCAAAGTGGTTCGCAAGGTCAAATGCGGCCGGGGAGGGCGTTGCGTATTCGTAGTCGATGAACGTGACCGACTTTGCGCCCTCGACATCGCCAGGCTGGCCGGGCAAAATGATCACATTGCCGCTCAGGAGGTCACAGTGAGCAAAGACGAGCTAGACGGACACGGTTCAGTTACAGAGCGATCACGCATCAACATGGAG
This sequence comes from Verticillium nonalfalfae, assembly GCF_003724135.2. NCBI lineage: Eukaryota > Fungi > Ascomycota > Sordariomycetes > Glomerellales > Plectosphaerellaceae > Verticillium > Verticillium nonalfalfae. The sequence goes on from NW_021167269.1 coordinate 81,538, forward strand.
TTTGAGCTTACCCCATTGACGCCCAGTCCGGGACGCTGGCTAAGCTGTTCAACTAGGCTATCTAGCTCCACCTGAAGCGTGCGTTGTCTTGCTTTTTGCTCGGCAGTCGTGTCGGGCAGAGCAAAGATCCACTTCTGCATGACAGTCCAAACATTGGGGGGAGGTTTACCAGGCGCGACATTGTCGATGACAATTTGACGGTCCTCGTGACCTGCGCCGTTACCGTTACTGGTGCCGTTGCCGTTGCCGTTGCCTTGCTGATGGGACGCGCCGTTGGAGGCGGGCTTGGCTTGCTGGATGCAAGGTACGGTGGCGTGCCACTCGGCCAGTCGTCCCGCTACAGCACAGTAGATAGCAGGCTTGCGCAGATCGTCAGGGGACGTGACGCTGCCCTTGATGTAGCGGTACAGCATGCCGTTGTTGAAGCGCGCCAGGAGCTCAGGAGCGAGACCATGCTTCGACAGCAGTTCATGGTTCTGGGCTTCGCGCTCGCGGTCAATGAGGACAGCAGTGCCTGACCCGTAGGCACGCAGCAGAATAGCCTCAGCATCGACTTGCTCTTTTGTCCAGCCTTCTTTCTTGTTGACCGCCTTCAGCAGCGTATTTGTGATGCCGTCCGTAAAGCGGGCGAACTCGATTTTGGAATCGTCCGAAGCCCACTCAGGTCGCACAGCCAAGATCAACTGAATGGCAGACTGGTGCGGGTCGGTGCCGCCGTAGGAGGAGGAAATGAATCGGACATCTGCATGGTCGGTCTCGAGACCGTTGGTGTTGGACGAAGTCATGCTCAGCACTGAGTCTGCTCGGCTCGGCAGAAGGACGCGGACAGTCGAAGGAAGGAGCCAGCGATCTCTCACGCGCACGGGGGAGGGGTTGGGTGGAGGGGCGAGGTCGAGGCGCAGGAGAGTCGACACACCGTCAGGTTATGTCGAGACGAGGCGGAAATGCAGGATCAAAATCGAAATCAAAATCGAAATCGGTGCGGCGTGGACGACGCAAGGCTATGCCGCCTTGGGGTGTTCGAGAGGGTCTATTGTTACGGTCTGGAACTCGTAGGCGAGGGGCCGGCCATGTAGGAGTGAAGTGGTCTGCAGGAGTTGCGAGGTGTGGGGGTGTCGTCGCAATGCAGCAGCGCTGCAGCAAAGGAGGGGTTGAGGTCTGCCGCTCAGGGGTTGTTGGAATGAGGATGCCACAGGAGGGTTGTAGGACGAGGGAGAGTAGTGGTGATCTGCTTGGAAGTTTTCTGAATGAGCACACGACCTGTTGCCCTTCTAGACGATAGATTACTTTGGGTCCGTCCGGATAAGAAAATCAAAAAAGTACGTTGTGGTTGCTCTAGGTTGGCCGTTGTTTGGAAGCACCTTGTCAACGGCAAAGGGAGATGAGGACTGTCCAGTCAAAATGACAGATCAAAACATGTGATAACCTTGAGAGCCACTTATTCGTGGTGGTGTGGAGGGGGAGGGGGCCAAAGGGGTCTTCCCTTCCCTAGCACCCGCCTCGCCTCACAACGCTCTCTACTGGAGCCATTCTCCCGTTCATGCCCTGACCACTTGACCTGAGAAAGCGTGGATCCGGACCCCTGAAAGAACATGCCGTCACTCCATGGAAAGGGAAGGGCACGTGCACCTCCCCCATGGTGGGTTCGCTTAGGTAATGCATCCCACCGCCATCGTTCCATCGCATGCCCCATCGCGAACCTACCTACCTCTACCTACCTTGCATGCCTATCATGGGTATAGAGAGAGAGCAACACTGCAGCTCAACAGGTTGAAAGACCCGACTCGCCATCCATCATCTCGTTCCATGCAGAGAACCTGTCACGGCCGAAGTACCAATGGCAGTCGTTCCGGACGGAATCCTTCTCTAGGCGATTCGATCATGCGGTGACCCACCCACCGTCACGATAGCACTCATTCATTCAGTGATCATTCAAACATGGCCCAGCGGTAGCCGCTTCCATCAGCTCACCAAGAAGCCAGACACCAGACACCATACACCGGACCCATCTGCTGCGATCATGTCGCAACCAGTGCTTCCGAACACATCAAACTTTCTTGCTGTCGCACTCGTCATCAAGAGGTCTCGCGATGGGCCCAACTTTGTCTTCCACTATCCTCCACACGTCGCTCCACCCCAGACTCATCAACCTCACCATGAGTTGGTCTCAGACTCTCGCGATAGCGATGACATTCTCCTCGAGCGTCTGAACAATGCCGGATCAAGGGACGAGCCTGTTGATCCCACCTCCAAGACGGATCATCTTTCACACCAGAATTGGGATGATCACCAGTTCACCGAGAGTGGCACTCAGCTGGTTCCCTGGGAGCGCGTCGCTGGCTTCCCTACGCAGGACCTAGCCAGCGTCTTGACCCCAGCCAAGTCATACCACAAGACGCTCTTCCAACTCTCACTGGACCCGTTGTACTGTGTTTCGTACCCCATCCACGTCCCCGAGAATGGCGTCTGGAAGAAGAAGAAGAAACAGCCAAAGACGGAAAAGGCCAAATCTACCAAGACAGATGACACCTACATAGTACCATCTGAAAACGATGTCTCGAGACAGAGCGGCGGGGAAACGCCAACGATTTCTGATGCAGCCCAGTCAGACCACAAGGACAAGGAGAAGGGAAAGGAAGACGAGGCAGAGGACAAGCGGGCCTCGATGACCATGTTCAATCTCGTCTTCATCATACACCCCAAGAAGCACGAAGTCAAAGAACTCGTTGCTACTTTATACTACAACATCATCAAAAAGGTCAACAAGGCCTACAAGTATAGCCAGCAGCACAGCGACTTCGTCTGGAAGGAGTCAAAACGTATCATTGCCCTCAAAGACAAGGCAAGAGAAGACAGTGAGCTCAACAGACCCTTGAGGCACAAGCCAACGCCCAGACAATGACTGACGAGCCAGAACGCAAAATGAGCTCTCTGTGGGCAGAGATTCTAATGTCGTCTTCACTGGCTGCTTCGGTACAGGATATCTACGAAGCTGTATCACAGAACAAGATTGCCGCTCTGCAGTTAGACACAGTGGCGGGGCCTTTGACGCCGTCTGTGCAGATTCCGGTACCGTTTTACGTCGCAGATCTGCCACAAGATGGCGAGGAGGGCCAACGCGGTCTCTGGCTCACGACGGCAAACTCGTTCACGGGAGAAGACACCATAGACGAGCCAGGCTTCCTGGATCGTAGCTTCGGACTGCTTCTCATGGAGGACGAGCGGAAAATCATTGCTGAGCTTCAAGCTGATCCGGATCCAACCACCGCTGCCATGGTGGAATTTGTCCGACTGTCCAAGCCAACGCAATCGTGAGTTCGCCGTCGTTCTCTGCTTGCTTATTTCACGAAACATCGCTTACACGATCAGATTCTTCCAAATCGGCCAAAGCAATATACTCTCACTCGGCCAGGTCCGCAAATACGCCCAGCACTTTATATTCTGGCGCCGCGCCATAGCAATCCCGCCGCTCCACGCCCGGGATGTCTACATTCTCTCGCCAAACAGCGACACGCGCAACCTGCCCCGCGCCAGCGTTGAATGGGCAAAGGCCTTCCCCCTCGCTCCGCCGCTGACAAACTTTCTGGCGGAGCTCTCCTACGCCCCCCGCCCTTACAAGCACTATTGCCCGAGCAAAGCACACCGTCCAACCTATCTCCTCATGCTCGGCTGGCTGATGCGTGGAGGCTGGGTCACGCAGCTCTGCACCTTTGCTTACGTTGTCGTCTGGCCAGAGATTCAATACGAGGTTGAATACGAGCTCGAGGCCGAGGAGCTGCGCCGCGCCGAGGATCCTTCGCTGGGCACCAGCGCACCGAGCTCGAGCCTCGAGTCTCTGGACGATGGTCGCCTCGCGTCGCCCGCGTCGCAGACCTCGCCCGCCGCCGGCGCCGGCACCGGCAACGGCACCGACACCCCCGCCGCCCCACCGCACGTGCCGACCATGAACGAGCAGGTCGCCGAGCAGGCGCGTCTCTCGCGTATCGCCGAGAAGACGCAGCGCGAGGCGGCCGAGAAGGCAGCGGCGCACGCACGTAAGGTCGTCCCGTCGGCGACGGAGCGCCCGTCCCTCAACGAGGCGGCGCACCTCGCCGGCATGACGCCGCGCGTCATACTCGACGCCAAAAAGGCCACGGGCAAGGACTCGCTGTACCTGTCGGCCATTGGGCGCCGCTTCCGCGACGATAAGCTCGCCAAGGCGTGGCAGCTGTACTGGAAGTACTTCAACGGGCAGTCGGCACTCGAGCGCATTGCGCTGCAGGAGGACATGAAGCGTAAGGAGGCTTGGACTCAACTAACGGCCATGAGCGAGTACCTCATCTGCGTTCGTCACTGGTGAGGCGGAGCATGGGCCAGCTAGCTACCAAGGATGTTGGGAAGGGGCGGAGTCTTTCTACGCTGCGTCGGCGTTGTACATGTCATAGGCTAGGGCATGGGCTAGATGCGGGAGCTTCGGCCGCCCAGTTTAAGTAGATGATACAGCTATGATGCACATGCGATGACGTGCTGCTGTTGGACGGCCCAGTTCGATGCTTTTTGAAACATCATGACGAAGGAGCTTTGAAAGTAGTTTCTGTGCGTTGTATGCGTAACGACCTACGTAGCTTGCTAAATAATCAAGGTATACCGTGAGGAAAACAAGAGAGAGAACAAGCCTCAGTTCGCCGATCCCAAATGCCTGGCCGCCGCCCCCAAAGGTATCACATCTGCCCGTCTGTAATGATTCCAAAATGCTGCACTATAAGAGGACCCGGTGACCGAAAGGAAATAGACGAGATCAAAAGATGAGGAAACAGGAAGATGCAACGAGTCGATGCCCGGCAGAGCCTGTCCGTCAGGCCCGTCGTCGTGATTCCTCTCCCGAGAAGAAAATTATAAGGAAAGGAACACTCAGCACAAGGCGTGCCCACTTCGTACTCATCCAGGCTCTGTGATGCAAACGCCTGATGCCGTGCAAGATCCCACCCCCCCCATGCGAACCCAAACATAAGCTTTAATGCAACAATCCAAGACAAGAGTAGGAAGAGAAATCAAAGGTCGAGCGACCTTTACTGCGTGAGGTCCATGCCGAAGTCGTCATCGCCCTTAAAGTTAAGCGAGACGTCATCATCGGGGTCATTCCAAAACTCATTAGCGCCAGTCAAGTCGCCGGTGACTGTGCCGTCGTCATTGTCGAGTGGGCTGCCGCCGAGACCGTCAGAAGGGTTCCCGGAGCCGTTGAGCGGCTCGCCGCGGAGATCGGTGTGATTGGGAACGCGCAGGCCAGATCCTGCTGTGCGCGAGTAGCCCAGGGCGTCGTTCTTGGAGATGGCCTCCATGAGCTCAGTTTGCATTCGTTTCTCGTCATCTGTCAGCTCAAAAGGGAAATGACCGCCGAGCTCGGCGATGATGTTCATGAGCTCCTCCTGCTGTTGAAGCTTGAGATGGAGCATCCACATCAGATCGCGAGACCAGCTGACAGCGCCGTTCAGAATATCGCCCTTGTTGGGTCCCTTGTCCTTGTCTTCCAGAGGCAGACCGGTCGTGATGTTGCCAGCAGCTCCACCTGTCGCGCGGCGAGCGCCAGGCCCAGCCAGGCCAGATGTCGCCTGGGAGGGGCTAGAAATACCAGACAGCGTGGGCGACAGTGGCGTTCCATTCTGAATCATCTTTCGAATCTTCTCGTCTTCGAGCCTGTGCGAAGGCACAAGCCTGCTCAAGTCTTGGATCCTTTCGTTGATGTTATCGCGGCGACGACGTTCAACGAGATTGTGAGACTCTCTTCGGCGCTTGCGCTTCATCTCTTGGGACGAGACTGCTGTGCCTTGCGACGCACCCAGCTTTGCAGGCATAGACGTTCCGCCCTTCATCATAACCTCGTTGAGGCCGGCCATACCGGGCTGTACAGGTGAGAACCCGGGATTGTACGATGCCGCCATGGGGTTGCTGGGTTGCATCCACTGTCCGGAGGGTGACTTTTCATGGATGCCCGGCGTGCGCACTGACTGGCTCGCGAAGCTGGTCGAGTCTTGCGAGCCCATGGAGACGCCGTGCATCGCGGCCTTCGCTGTCATCGGGCTGCGGGTGCTGGAACCCTTGCGCTGCATGGTCTGTGCCATCCGTTGCCTACTCTTGGCGTTGAGATAGTTGGCATCGACACCATCTGGTGTGAGGTCGGAACCTGCATGTGGTGATCCGGAGAAAGAGATGGGAGATTGCATCGATGCGCCCAGGGATTGGTGGTTGAAGCCCCCTCGGTAGTGGGAGTTGTAGCTGTGGACAAAGGGACTCTGGATAGGATCGCCATCAGGCGTGTTCGAGTAGCCATTGAGGTTTGAGTCCATGCCATGGTGAGAACCGTACATCGCCTGTGGGTAGCTCATGTTGATTTCAGACACCCCGCCGAGATCCTGGCCGTGCATGCCCCCTTGCCCGTCGGTTGGGCTGTTGAGGCCGTCAAGCAGCTCATCGTCGCCGAAGAGCGCCGAGCCGCTGGAAAAGGCGTTTGAAGAGTTGTTATTGTTATTGTTATTGTTGTTGTTGTTGTTGAAGTTGTTGTGGTATGATGAGGAATAGTTGCCACCCATGGCGAGGTCATTCGGATCAATACTTCCACCACCGTTGGTGCCGCCCCCGAACTGACCGAAGCCGTGCTGAGCCATTGTGGGGGATGTATTCCGTAGATTGTGAGGGTGAATTTCGTGTTGCTCAAATAGTTTTGCTTTGGTGCCTACGCACGCCGTCTGATGGTGTCTGGGCTGGGACGTCGATCACGGTCGAGCAGGTGCAACTCTGCCCCCCGATACAATTAAGGCTGCTGTAGAGACACCGAGTTAGCTCCAGAATAGATGTAGAGGTTGGCCGGGCGGACGTGATGGGCGACCACGACGGGATGGAAACCAGCTCGATGCGGGGTGGACGAGGAAAGGTGACTCACGTTGCGATGCTGCTTGGGGACTCGTTGCGAAGGTGCAAAACTGTCGCTCGTGGCAGGATGCTTGGGTACTTGAATATACGAGGCTCGAGTCGACGAGAACAAGGGAGGTGAAGCGGGTAACCGGGACACTCGGGGGGGGGGGAGGGGAACCGAGGCGAGTGTCGATGATGCCGGGCGGGCGGTCGGTCGAATGTCGAAACGTGGCGAGATGGGGCAGGGCTGCCGGCACGCGCGGGTAGTTGACCGGGTTCGTGTCTTTGGCGGCTTTGACTGGGTGGTCGCTGCTCCGAAGCCGAAAAGACGACGGCGCGCTTTTTTGATGTGACAGTAGTAGGGGCGCTGCGGTGCGGTGCGGTGTCGGGGAGGGGTTGTTGTTGGAGACGAGAGCTGGCAGAAGACGGTCTAGGCGAATCGGCTGGCGTGGAGGGTTAAAGTACCTGACTAAGGGCTCCAAGGGATGGAACTGCGGTATGGTACTTGGGTCGCAGGGATGACTTCGCCGGTCAGCGGAGCACTGCGCGACGAGGCGGAATGAACGGTTTGGTTTGTCGCTGCTGGCAGCTTGTCAGAGAAAAGATGCAGGCGGGAATCCAAGTTGCAAATAGAGACGAGGCGCGACAGAGGTGGTCAGCTCGCGGCGAGGCTGCTTGTACTTGTACTGAGGTAGGTGGGCATAAGGGAAGAAGCTGGGCGAGGGGGGGGGGGGGGGGGGCAAAGGCCTAAAGAGACTAGAGGGTTGGGTGGGTGAGGGTCTGGAGGGAATCTGAATGGGGAGCGGAGGGGCAGGGTGGTTTTGGTGTGACGATCCGCCACCAATTGTACCGCAACTCGCTGCACGATAAGGCAAGGTACACTTCAGCGTGTGTGCGTGCTATGTACTCACGGAATGAATCAGATGTGCTCGCAGCAGCCAGGCAAAGTCAGGCAGACGCAAGTAAGACGGCGCTTCGCTTGGCTTTCGAGGTTGCACAAGAAGCGAAATGGGAGAAGTGATGAGTCGCCGAAAAGAGGAGGATAGTCGGCGTAATTGGAGAGATGGTGTGCAAAGGGAAAAGGGATGCGATGTAATAAGAGCGGTGAGGTGGTGCCGGTGAGCACTGGCTGGCCGCACGAACAGCCTAGCTTGGTTTGTGTGCTGTGGCTTGCTCGAGAGCGGCTTGGTCTGAGGCCGAGTCGAGATGGGGCGGCAACAGGCGTGGTCGATATCGATGTCGAGCGTCGAGGGCAAGTTTGAGGCGAGGACAGCGGCGTGAGTGTACTGTGAGGATCAAGGAAGTCAGCCTGGGGGGTCCTTTTCTTGGAATTGTGGATGGGGCGCTAGGTGGGCGGATGTGGGTGTGGATGTGGATGGTATGGAGGCATGGAGAGGTATGGGCATGGGTATGGGCACGGAGGCGCGGAGATGCCATGATGTGGTAGCGGGCGGCTTGGTGCGTGAGTCAGTTTGCCGTCTACCTGCCTACCTCGCCAACCACTCACCCGCTCACTGTCAGTGAGGGAGGTCGAGCCAGGCAGAATCAGGCTACTGCTGTTGCCCGCCAGGCTGTAGGCTGTAGGCTGTCGGCTGTACCCAAGGCTGTAGGCCCAGGGAAAGGTGGTGAGGATGCCTGCCGGTGGATGGTTCCTTACCTCTCTGAATGGCGCCCGGTGTAACTCGTCTGTCCAACCTATGGCTTCTTCCAGATCCAAGTCTGATGCCAAGCCTCGGCGGCGGTTCAAGGTAGGTGCTGTTCTCGGTAGGAGCGGGGAGGGTCTGAAGGATGGAGACGCAACAGTCAGCCAAGCACCCTTATGGTCCAAGGTATCGACGTGAGACGCCCCCAAGGGAGCGAGTAGAATCTCGGGCCCGAGGCGGGAGGGACCTTACCATGGAGGAGACAGCTTGTGTCACCCGAATATTGCTCTGCCTGGCTTTCCTTCTCGTCCACTCGCTTCGCTTGTGAAGGACGACGGTCTTGGGCCCTTCTCACGATCTCTTGCAGTCTGGAAGCACTGTATGCTGTTTGCGCAATACTGTCGATGGGTAAATCTCTGTGGCGATGACCTGGGTCAAGTACGTGGACGAATGCGACGTGCCTCAGAAAGGAACCAGCCACGAAGGACGCGTCTCGCGAGGCCTTGCGCTAGCTTTTATACAAGCACACACGCACACATGCACACGGCTACCATCGAGGCGATACGGTGTCGTCGTCACCTGTCCCAAAGAGAAGCCTCGCCGTATCTACCTGACTGTATCCCCTGACACGCATTCTCTCTGCGAGGGTGTCGACCTGGCTTGCTAGTGCCCTCGACTTGGTTGCCTACCACTGATGGCTTCATCGACGAGTAGAACAAATGCCATCATGGATAAAGCCAAGAACGCGGCGAGGAGGGGTCCGCGAGGGACGGCCCCACGGGAGGGAGGGCACCAGTACGGGCCCGTACGCAGCGCCCGTGCAAGCCCGTGATCTCGTTGACCACTCAGGCTGAGACATGGGGGCACACCCACAATCGCCCTCCCAAAATACATCTACACTCCGTGCTGGCCTGATCGTCTGGGTTCCTCGCAGTCGTAAGCTGGTAGCGGGAAGTCCTCAGAACCCAGTCCATCAAGTACACACAACCGTGCTGCCCTGTCTGTTGCGTCATGTGTGGATGTGCGAGAGGTTCCCTCGTCGCCGGCGAGCACGCACTACGAAGACCCTCTGTTTCCAAGCGTCTTTTGACTGGGCTCAATCATGATATCGGTCGTGATCTCGAAATGTCAGACAGAAGCGAGATAGCCGCCACGCAAATAGGAGCATTTGCCCCGGCACCAAAAAAAAAGATGGGATTCTTCCCGCTCGCGTTACCATGAAGGAGTCGTCGTATCGCTACGTTCCCTGCCTCTCTCACCGATCGATCCATGGACGATATGAACCCCGCTGTTTGACCTCAGCCGACATCACCCAACCCACGTACTGTGTCCCTACAGCCACCCGAGAATATCGGACTGGGATCAGGGCGCCGTCCTTTCGTCTCAAGTCATTCGTGGTCACGCCGCCGGGCCATTCAAGGTTACACAAGACAGGCGTGGAAAGATGTGACTGATGGCAGTCTTCGTGGCATCATCCATAGCCTTCTGGCATGGTGGCTTTGTCGGCACTGCTCATCTTCATGCACGGCTATTGAAAACATCCACTCGGGTGAGGAGCAGACCTGCATGATGTGCATCGTAGCATCTCGTGGGGGGTGGCAAAGGCCATTGCCTCCGAATGTACCGGCATTCGGAATCGAAAACATGGGAAACAAGGAGAAAGCGAGGTGGGCAATGTCGAGCAGGTCCGATAGACTACGGGCGAGCTAACAGGGTGCTTGGGTGGTGGCATGATGAGGAGGCAGTCCCGTGGTCGTACACACCCCTTCCCCAAGAGCCTGGCAAGCCTGGCAGTTCCAACGTGTGCTTCCAAGTGAGACAAGCGAAGCTGCCTCATGCTGCCAATCGAATCATGTGCCACCGCTTACGTGAAGGGGACCCGCACCAGCCACTGCACATCCCGGGGCCTCCAGCCACTCTACTGAGAGCTCCCGCGTCTTGATGACCTCTCACCACCATCATACCCTCCATCCGTCTTTCTGCCTGCCCCGTATCTCCGACCGGCCAGCCCTCCCCCCCTCCCCTTTCCCACCGGCATTACCATCCCCGTCTGCCTTGACCACACCCTGATCAGCTCGACCTCTTGCCGGCTTGCTCGCAGTCCTACTTGACCTTGCGGCACGCGCGGGTATTGCGTTCTTGTCTGCCTTCTTGTACTGGAGAGGCTGTGGGTTGCTTCCCTCTCCACCTCATTTTCAGGCAATACACAGCTGGTTGCTCATAGGTACGCGGCGTCTTAGTCTGGGTTTCTCGAACCCGTTCAGTATCTCTGTGGACAAGACGCTAATACGGGATCGATGTTTCAGCAGCCCGACCGTCACCAGCCTCCGATCGAGCCTCGCTGAACAGCCTCAGCCCTCAGCACGTTGCGCGCGCGCCCCTCCGCTCTCGTGACTTGCTGCCCCCAGCAGCTTCGTCTCGATTCGTCTTAGCCCCCATTCACAATTCTGTACGGAACGTTGGTTCTGAGCACGCCTGATTACGCCTGTCAGATCACCGGGCCGCCCCTCGACATCTCCCCTGGATCGGCATCTTTCTCGCCTCAGGTCCCCACGCCTCTTCTGCGGTTTCACGACCACGCCCACCAAGCTGAGGTCTTGAACCCTCGTGCATCCTTGCCAGGGATTCGGGTACAAAGCGATCGGAGGCGACCATGGCATCTGCATCATTCCGCGACTCGCTGGGCTCGCTGGGCTGGGCGCGTCGTGACCAGGATGTACCAGTCAACACGGCTCAACAAAGCGGACTCATGTCGTCCCTACAGTCTCTGAACCCGTTCCAGGATCGGGGCTATGTTCAGCTGCCTACCACCGAAGGTCCGGGGGCTCCTCTTCCTGCTCCTAATAGGAGAGAGGAGGAGGAAGGCTGGTTTGTTTGTGAGTCAACCCAGAGTTGTCCCCCGTCTCGGCAGACCACGCGCGTGGTTGTCGATGTCCATGTCTCAGTGTCCCATGTGAACACTTGCGGACTGGTCTGCTGCGCGCCATCTCAACCGCACTTCCTTGGCCCTGGCTAACTCATGCGTACCTTGCAGTGAGCCGTTGGGATCGACTGATGATATTCGGCGCATGCAACTTGGCGGCACTCGCCTGCTTCGTCATCTGCTTTGCGCTCTTTCCGGTCTTGTCGCTACGCCCAACCAAGTTTGTCATATTGTACGTATTCCGCCTTGGCGCACGGCATGTCACCGAATGTGCAGTCTTGCAAGGCAGCAGGAGGCCCCCTCGTTTGTTTCCGATCCTGGCTAATATTCGGGCACAGATGGACTCTCGGTTCCATCTTCTTCCTCGCCTCCTTTGCGGCCATGATGGGGCCTATGGCCTACGTTCGGCATCTTGGGTCTGCGGAGCGTCTTCCCTTCACCAGCGCCTATTTTGGGTCTCTGGGCCTTTCTCTGTACTTCTCGCTCGGCGTAAGTCTGCTATCCTCGTGCTTTGGAGAGGACGCTAACCATTCGGTACAGCTTCGCAGCACGATTTTGACGCTGATTTCTGCCATCGTGCAGTTGGCTTGCCTCATCTGGTATCTCGTCAGCTACTTCCCCATGGGATCCAGCGGCATCCGCCTCGCAACGACCTTTGGTGCTCGACGAGCTGCGGCGTGGGTGTCGGGCTGATGGGCATGTTCCGCACACTTGAAATTCATGGCGCAAATGTACTACCAACCACCTCATACTCGGAGAATGCTCTCTGTACGACGAAACAAAGAAGGGACTTTCAGTGGATGGAAGACCTCGGGCATGATCAATGTATCCTAGTAACGAATATCACTCGGGCCTTTGTATTCTTCCCGACACGGGCAAGCAGAGACTTGTTGAACCTACAGTTGCAGCATACCGCGTTTGTTGGATGTGCCGCCCTGCACTCCTTTCTCTGATGGCCCGTGACCGCTTCGGCTTGAGTGAAACAACAGAAGAAAACCAAATCCTGTTTGAGCAGGACGGGTTTGTCGGGCCTAAAATGGACGTCAAACTGCAGTCATGAGGGCAAGACACAAAAATTAACAGCCCGTACGTCTTTACCTAATTCGGTACGTAAGATACCTGTCGTTTGCTTCTGCCTACCGAAACGGGAAGGTGGGCGGACAATTGGTGGACCGGCCGGCGGACACCGAGGAAGAGCACACACACACACATCAGGGCCCTGGTCTGACCACGGCGAGCCCAAGTGCAGCGCAGGTCCAGTCTTAACGAGTCAGCTCCCTGAACGCGGCCTGCGCGGTTTAGACGCTTTCTTTCGCTAATCTAAGCAGTGTTTACGCATCTTGAAACATCCGTGTAAGGCAATGGTAAGGCAGGGTGGTCAGTAGCCAAGTAGAGGGCCGAGGTAGGACTCCCAAGCCCCCCCCCCCCCCCCCCCCACGTCAGTCGGGTACAGGAGCCTGCCTGATGTGTGGCGGCAAGCGCAATAGCAGAGGTTCAACTGTTCAGCTGCTCGCCATGGTATGCATGGTAGCATGTACAGATACAGAGGACACGGACTCGATACAAGAGCTTTGCAAGGAGTCTAAGCCAGGCTCAAGTTCATGCGGTCATGATGTGTTATTGGCTTTGACCATTCGTGTGCATGGCCATGCTCCCGATGCCGAGACGGAGCACGGTGGCCGTGATCATATTCCAAGCCAAGCAGCTTCTGCTCCATGTAGATACACAGGCAGGCCTTGCTGACCGCCGAGCCATGCCGAAACCAGGCGCCAGTTGAATCACCTACCTAGGTACCTTAGGTAGTATGGCCTGCCTGCTCAGTCCGTCGGCCTGAGGCTCCAGATCCCGTTGCACATCCAAGTACCTTACCTTTCAGGTTGAGGGAGGTAAGGCACCTGAGGTAACCAACCAGTCGAGACTTGTTGCGTCCCCTCGGGGCCGTCTCATTCACTGAATCACTCACTTAGGTACCTACTCACCCACCAATGAATGATACCTACCGTTCACCTGCGCCCACCACGCCAGACCACACCACACCACACCCAACCCAACGGGAACACTCTCGACACGTCAAACGATTATCCCTACAACACGCGTTGTTCAGGCACCGACCAACTCCAGAACCCTTCTGTGCATCTCTCTGTCTGCCTTTTCTACGTCTCCGTACGGTCTGTTGCCCACTTCTTCCTCGCTGCCTTTGACCTCTTCCGTTTCTCTATCCTGCCCGCCATTCGTAACCGGTCGCGTGCCCACGACCACGACGGGTTGGGTTATCCTAGGCTGCCCTGTCCACTGACTGTGGAGCGAACGGGCGTTCAACTCCACCTGCAGTTAGATGCCAACCTGGTAGCGTTTGGAACTACGGCGGGCTTCAGCGACAAGGAAAAAAAATTTGTTTTCCCACAGCAAAAATCTCGGCTTGTTTAATTCGACCTGGTCGACGAGAAACTTCCTCCTCAACCACACTTTCACTGCACGAAGCCCTTCCCCCCTCCCCCCTTCCCGTCCCTCTCTCTTCGCCAGGCCCTCCCGTCTCGTTCAACGAACCTCGCCTCTTTTTGCAGGGCACACACGATCAAGGATCGAAATTGCTCGCTGCGCGCACTGAGGGGTCGGTTCTCACCTCTGGCCGGTTTCCGATTCCCCGAGTTTACTGCGACTTTGCTCAACTGCTGCCCTGCCTGCCTGTCTGCCTTCCTCACCAGGTACCTACCTACCTACCTAGCAGCTTCAGGCCCCGTGCGCTACGAGTCTACCCGAACTCGCCAATCGAACCTCGCGTTTTACGGCAGTCGAGATTTTTCTCTCCCTACCTCGCCTACAGTCGAACTTCCTTCTTCCACGCCTGGCCCTTTCACCACACCACACCACACCACACCACCTCACAACCACCCCTTCTGGCATTCCTCGTCACCCCGAAGGAATCCCACCCTGCGAAGCTACCCAATCTTTGTCCTCCTTTCTGGGAACGAGCACTTCGTCTCCGTCATCCGCTTTCGCCTGTTTTTTCCCGCCTCGGATCGCGGCAACGTCGGCCCGTTCGTACTCTCTGTAGGCACACACCGGCAGCCCACAACCAAGGTGTTGAGCGGCCGCCACTGCTCCTCCAGCGTGTCACTTTCTTCCAGTGACGCATTCACGTCCGTACTTCGGATACGGTCAGGACGGATCTGGTGATTGTCCGTCCTTGCCGCCGCCGCCGCCTCCTGTTACTAGCAGGACGAACAACAAATTGCATGTCATTTGACGCAAACACTGGACACTCACAGTCGACGGTAGCCATGGCCACCTCGTCGAGTTTCTCCTACGCGCAAGCTGCCAAGGGGCAGGCGCCCAACGTCACATCTGCGACTACGACCCAGTCGGCCTCAGCGCCGGAGGACCACATTGCTGATATCAAAGACACCATCAAGAACCAGTCGGCTGCCGACGAGCAGAGCCCCAAGTCAAATGACGCCTCTCCAAAGGATCGAAGAGGTGAAGAGGCCTCTGCGGCCGAGCAAACCGACTCTGCCCCCGCGCAGGAGAGCACTCCTGCCTCAACAGCCCCCACCGACATGGGCTCAGCATCCGCTCCTGCCGTGAATGGCACTGGACGGGATGACGACGAGACAACCACGGAGACCTTCCACTACCGCAGCGACAAGAGCGCCGCGCGCTCTTCCAGCTCCTCCACCCGCGTCACCGACGAGAACGACGGCAAGAAGGGCCAGCGCAAGGGTCGGAAGGGTAAGGCCGCCACCAACGGGGAGGCCGATAAGAACAAGGACAAGGAGGCCGAGAAGGAAAAAGAGCAGCCCAAGATCGAGCTCACAGAGGCGCCAATGCCGTCTGTAAACATCTGGACACAACGGAAGGAGGCCCAGGATGCCAGGGTCAAGCCAAGCTCTGCGCCCGCAGGCGCTCAGACCACTGCTGCTAAGGCCGATGGCTCGGTTGCCTCGACCGAAACGTGGGGCAACTCGCAGGATTCCAAGAAAAAGTCCAAACTTGCCGACTCTGTCGACTCTTCCTCGACCAGTGCCGCCCAGACTGGACCTGCAAACGGTGTCAAGCAACCAAGAAAGGCTGCCGAGGAGGTTCGCACCGAGGGCGAGACATCGAGGAGGACCGGTGCCCGCGGCTCGCGTGCGGGCGACAAGGCCGATGCGCTGCCCCCGGTCGGCGATGCTACCTTCTGGCCTACGCCTGAGACGGCTATCAAGGACGACAAGCGCAAGCCCGCCGAGAAGACGGAGCGTACAGAGCAACCCGAGGCTCACGATGACAGTGCCGGTCAGAAGTCGAGGGAGAAGAAGCAGTGGTCTCGCATGGACTTTGTGCCGACAGTTAACTTTGAGACTCCTGTCCCTGCCATGCGCGGTTCTCGTGGCGGCGGCCGCAACGGACGAGGCGGCCGTGATGTCTCCACCAGGGGTGGTGGCAATGCCACATCCGCCAGTGCCGCGGACCGCAGCTCTGAAGCCCCTGCCGGCAACGCAGTCAAGGGCGGCAGCGACCAGCGAGAGAAGTCCAAGGACGGTGCCGCGCCTAGCAGGCCGACTTCCGTCCCCCCATCGACCACCAGGCATACCGAGGCGACTCGTCCTAGGGAGTCGAGGAAGAACGCGTCACGGCCTAAGGACGCCAGCGCTGGCGTAAGTTGATGTCACCCTATTCCTCATGGCTTTCGGTGGCAGCCAAGCATCTGGAACCCGAGCTAACCACAATTCCAGGAGCACACTGCCCCCCGCGGTGATGGTCGAGGGGAGAGGGGCGGCCGCGGCGGTTACCGTGGTCGCGGCGGGCACCAAAACGTGCCTCCCCACAACCAGCAAGGCTCTTTCAACGCCAATGCTGGTGCCTTCGCCGCCCAGCCTGTGCCCTCTCGCCATCAGCAGTTCACGAGCCCTCCCCTGCCCCAGGGCAACTCCTTCCCCCAGAGCTTCGGGTCAGCGAGGCCCTCTGGTCGTGGCGGCAATCGGCAGTCTACCGCATCGAACTACTCGCATCGCACCAACGGCAACGGCAACCGCCCGCGCCCCATCTCGACCTCGGGCAACATGGGATACACCTGGGATTCTTACCCCAACATGCCCATGACGGCCCCTGTCTACCCTCCTCAGCAGGCATTTGACTTCCACGTCAAGCCTGTTCTGACACAGCAGGTTGATTTCTACTTCTCTCTGGAGAATCTGTGCAAAGATCTTCACCTTCGCAAGAACATGGACTCGCAGGGCTTCGTCGCTTTGTCCCTCATCCATGGCTTCCAGCGCGTCTTCCAACTTTGCGGTCCCAACCTGCACCTTCTGCGTGCTGCTGTCGCTGAGTCTACGACTATTGACTACGTTGTCGGCAAGGACGGGCTCGAACGCGTGCGCGCCCGCGATCACTGGCAGAAGTTTGTGCTTCCCACAGATCAGAGGTCTGAGGCCGCTCAGACCGACGGGCCTGAATCCTTCCACAGCTACTCTCTCGATCAGCAGGCGATCCGTGACCCGGCGGCAACCGACTACCCTCTGGGTTCGCCCCCTCTCTACGTCAACGGGATCAACGGCCATGGATACGACGGCCTGCCGCTGATGAACGGAGCCTATCACGGCGAGGCCAATGGCCAGCTCTCTGCTGCGGTTCCCGACTTCCAGCCGAGCAGTGCCTTTGCGGACCAGCACCAGGAGCAGGTCAACGGCGACGTGAATGGCACCACACCCGCCGCTCAGGCGCAGGTGAACGGTACGCATGGCGAGTCACAGGTCGAGGCCCTCCAGTCGTAGAGTGGCGAAAGTGTCTGCCATGCCAACTGCGGTGAGGCGCAAGCAGACAGAAATGTTGCACCGGATCATTCTCGGGTGCACATATGTGTTACGAGTCGATTGCGAGGCTTGACTCCCACGAGCATGACCACGGACGATACACCCTTGCATAATGACACGAAGCAGCTCGTTCTTGATGATTTTACTTATTTCGACTTTTGCAAAAGGGCTTTCGGCTTGCAGCCAAGGGCCGAGGCAGGACATGTCCACGCAGACATGAAGATTCTCTACCGGTTCTGGGTGGACTACCTTGCCGGGGAGGGCATCGATACCGCCATGGTCGCAGATTTCTGTAGGGCGGCCATGTCTGGTCTGGAGCAGCACCCGTCTTGCCCAACTGGCGTTGCCTATCTCTCCTCGGTCTTCGACCGCCTTCACGCGCAGGATAGACGAAGAGAGTGTGCAGCATGTCGGCCAGCTCTCCTGACAACTGCGGGTGTTAGCTCGCCAGGAGCCAAGCAGGCATGACATACGACGCCTGTCACGAACGCTCAGGAGCTACGGATACGATGTTCCGGAACGCGGATATAGGGACTACCTCAATGGCTGGTGGATGGATATCAGGGGCTTCTTGGCAGACTCGGTGGCCATCTGGGCATGACCCTTTGAGTCTGATTTGGAAAAGAAAAAAAAATCTCTTTGCGCATGCTGCAAAGAGATGAAAAGGAGTGCGAAGGGGAAATTTTTGACAACTGGCGTTACGGATGGGCGTTTTCCCTGCCCTTGATTTTGCAGACAGCGCGGGAGGGGATATTGGACCCTGGTGCCTGTCAAGAAGGGCCCAGCACGATGAAAAGGCTGAGGTCAGGACGAGAGTCAGAAGCAGCGTCAACCCTCAGACGTGCCCGCGGGAAACATGAACAGCGCCGCGCCAGTCTTCCTGCTCCACGCGTTTGTTTACGAAGAATTGCTGAATGGGCTCATTCTCCCACATTCTTCTGATTGCTTTTCCTTGTTGACCTTGGGAGTGGCTCCCCACACGTTTTATTTCATGCATTCACAGCGACACCGGCAGGGGGGACAGGACAAAGAACATGAGTGTGAAGAGGCGGCGATAAGACACTCCTTCGTCGCCGTTGCAGGCAGCAAACTGAACCTCCCCCTGCCCCTTCCAACTCGGCCCGGCACACTACTCGACTACCTGGCTGGGCTGTACCGGACTCGGATGAAGCAAACTGAGAGAGGCATCAGCGGAGGATGAAGAACATGGACCGGTAATCCGAGAAAACAAAAACGATGAAAAGAGGCAGAAACAGTCATGTGGGTGAATTGGATGTTGCTGGCGTTGTACTGTACCACTAGAGGAAAAAGAAAGATTTGCACATGGACCACGTTCGCGGTTGGTGAGATGCTGTGTTGGCTGTTCAACATCTCGACTCGCACATGTAGGTAACATGCATACCTGAATAGGCACCATAAGTAAGGTAGTTGGAGAGACCAGTCACCACAGCAAGCGACGGGGGGGGGGGGTGGGGGGTTGGTGGCGATTGAACCATGGCGGCGGCAAGGTGTCATCGAAAGCCGAGAGCAGGCAGGGCGGGAAGATGTCAGCACTGCGGCAAAGGAAGGAACTCCCAATTGCGTCAGTCAGTGCCGAAAGCCATTGCTCTTCTAAAAGCACTGTGTGCCCTCAGCTTACCCCTCATTGCCGCGACTCAGAACCCACAAACCCGACAGCGCAAACTTCAACAGACGAGGGATCTCGAACCATGAGATTTGAGGCGAGTTGGTCCTTCCTCTGAAGTTCGGGTACACCTGCTAGTTTTCTTTTGATAAAGAGCTAGATGTCCTCATGACTTGACCCTTGGGGCCGCGGACGACCATTCTGTTTCTCGATGTACCCACCCGGCTCATCCAGAATCAGGCCCTGAACGAAGAAATTACAACACTTCGCAACACCGAGAGTGGCTTCTGATCCATGGCCATGCACCCTGCAAGAAAAAGGCTGTCTTGCATAAGGTATCTGACCCAGGTGACTGACTGGCTGGCTGGCAGTCCGGCCCTGTTCGAGCACCAGTTTGATGCCCGGTAGTGGGGGCGGGGAGCACGCCCGATGACGACGTACAGTACCTCGTCTCAGTCACTTCCGGGGCCCGGGTTGTCGTTGGGTTCCGTCGTCAGCATGGCCCCAACCCTCTGAGGCTTGTAGTATCCCTCCGACACCTTAGGCCCAACACTCAGGCTGGAGGCCTGCAACAAGGCTGCAGGCAGGGAGTTACCGGGTTGCGCCTGGCCACTTCATCAGGCATGGACCAACCAATGGAGCGGGCGCTCAGGACCTTGTCAGACCTGTGAGGCAACAGCGATCTGAGAATGGGTGAGGTGCAAATGATCCTGGTCACGTCGCCAATGAGGGTCCACCTGCCCGCCCACCTGCCCGCCCACCTTTCGACCTGCCCACCTTCCCACGACACGACACGACACCGCCCAGTGCCAGTGCGTCCTGCGTCCTCTGGTGGGCAGGACCGTCCTGTGGTGGCATAGCCCGCTCGCCTTGTCAGGCTCCTCCCGCCCTCCGTCACATCCCACTTCGCCTGCCACTTAGTTTCGTCAGGTTACCTGTGAGCCACCTGCATATGCTCGTTTTCCATCCGTTCCCCTTCACATCCTCCTGTGCTTCTTCCTCCTTTTTCTCCCAACATCCACTCCTCCCATCAGCGGCATAGCATCTGGAATCCAATTTTGCCTGCATCGTAGCGAACCGGACCGTTGCTTTCTGGACCCCGCGCTTTTGAACAACACTTACTCATTGCACTACTTTCTAACCTTTCCTTACAACATCTCACCCCGCCACTTCCCTTGAACCCCTCACCTCCACAGTCCAAGTGCGGACGATACACATACTTGGCAACCCCTCGTGATGAGCTACGACTACGAGCCGCGTGAGCGTATGCGCCACTACACGCGAGAGGAGACTCGCATCGAGCGAGGTGATCCGCGGGCGTATGCTGACGAATCCTACCTGAAGCCACACTCCTCCCGCGATTTGGTGCCCCGGAGGCGAGAAGACAGCGACCTGTCGGTTGAGGATATTCGCCGCGACTTCCCTCCCCCGGGCTACCGGGATGCTCGCAGGACCCGCTCGGCAGAGCCTGGTTACTACGACGACTACCGCGACGACCGCTCCCGGCGCGGCGACTACTACGGCGACCGGCGCAGCAGAACAGGCGCTAGTGTCTACGGCGAGGAGGAAGAGGTCCGCTCCCGCAAGCGTGTTCTGAATCAGCAAGAGAAGATCATCGCCGCCGTCGCCGGTGCCGCCCTAGCTTTTGGCGGTAAGGAGCTGTACGACCGTCGCGACGCCAAGGAGCACGGCGGCGACGTCGAACGCAACTACTTGACCTCGGCTGCCCTCGGTGCTGCCGGTGCTCTCGCGGGCTACCAGGGTGCCGAGTTTTACAACAAACAGTCCAGCAAGAACGACAAGTCGCCACAGGGGCAACTTGTAGCCCACCGTGGCCGCGATGGTCTCGTTCACGAGACGTACGTTGAGGAGGACGACAAGAAGGGCTCAAAGTCTTTCCTCGAGAACGCTCTCGCGGCTTCGGGCCTGGGAGCAGCTGTCAAGGCCCTCACCGGCGGTAGCTCGGACAACAAGGATGACAACCGAAGCCGTGGCCGCGGCAGCCCTGATCGCGCCTCACGATCGGGCTCCAAGTCTGGCGGCGGCAACGAGAGCCAGGTCGCAAAGGTGCAAAAGGCCGCCATGGCATCTCTCATTGCCGGCGCCACCGAAGCATTCCGCGTGGCCAAGGAACCTGGTGGCTGGAAGGGTGAGAAGACAAAGCGAATTTTCACGGCCGCTGCTGGTGCTGCCGCAGTCGATGCTGCTCAGGACCGCGAGAAGGGTAGCAAGCTGGGCCTTGCCGAGTCCGTCATTGGTGGTCTCGTTGGTAACCGCGTGATCAACGGCTCCAAAGGCAACATTGAGGCGGACGAGAAGACTGGCCGCAGCAGGTCCCGGTCTCGTGCTCGATCGCGATCCGGTAACGACCAGGGCAGCAGCGGCGTGAGCGGTCTGGCTGCCTTGGCAACTGCTGGTCTCGGCGCCCTTGGTGCCAAGAAGGCCATTGAACACCACAAAGAAAATAGGTCGCAAAGCCGCGGGCGCAGCGCCGACTCGTTCGACAGCCGCGACAACGATCGACCCCGCGCGCGTAGCCGCAGTCGGAGTGTCGTCGATTCGGCGCGGAAGAAGCTTGCCAAATTCGGAATCGGCAATGGACCCGACGACAGGGATGGCGACAGAGATTCTCGACGTGACGACAGCCTCCACGACGACAGAAACTCGCGTCGGGGGCCGAGACGGTATTCTGATGATCCCTACGATGACGACTACGACCGGGGCTACCCGCCGCCCCACGGATCTCGCGACTACAGGGACCATCCCAGGGACCCCCGAGACGCCAGGGACCCCTATGACGACGACAGGTCGTACGCCAGCAGCCGACGTAGAGACCGCTCGCGCAGGCGATCTCGGTCGAGCGCGTCAGGCTCGGATTTGGGAGACTCGGACGATGATCTGAAGACATCGAGACGAATGAGAGGTAAGCAAGTTCTCACAAGCGGCTTAGCAGCCGTGGCCACTATTCATGCAGCGAACGGAGTCTATCAGAGTATGGCGGCAAGGGAAGCGCGTCAAAAAGCTGTCAAGGAAGGCCGCTTGAGTCCAGAGGAAGCCAAGAAGCTCAAGGCCAAGGCCATGCTGCAAGATGCTGCCCAGATCGGCCTCGCTGGCCTGGGTATCAAGGGCGCAATGTCACAGCTCAAGACTGCCAAAGACAAGCAAGCCGAGTGCAAAGACTGGGAACACCAGCGAGAGCTCAGACACCAGAAGCGACTGGAACGCCAAGGCCGATCACTCGACAGCCGTGGCAGGAGCAGGGCTGACGACTGGTATACTCCAGTTTCTCCGCAAGGGGACCGGTATGACTATGGACCCCAGTACCTAGACGGCAACCCCTATGCCGCTGGTTCTTTGCCGGCGCCTCCGGTGGGCTACGACGATCGGTACGACAGGAGATAAAGACCCTGATGCCCAGAAAAGTCCACTGGCTTCGGCCTCTGACACTTTCTCTTCTGTTCACCAACTGCAACCCATTGCCGCACCAACTGCACGTAGGGGTGGCGAATGGTCGGGCAAACACGGACACCTGAGCACAATGCAACTGGTCTGACCAACTTGACAAAAACAGTTGGTCTCTCGGTGCAGAGCTGGCCGCGATGACGAAATCTACGAATATAATGATGCTCATGAGCTACATTTGGGAAGACAGCATGGCGTTTAAGAGGTGGATATGTCTTACGCTCGGCCTAAAAAAACGAGTCGAGCTGCATGTTGGCTGGCACTTGGAGACATTCATGATGGCTTTTCTTCTCCCATGCATGCCGCGTGGCATTTCCACTCTCGACCCTCGCAGGCCAGATAGACTCAAGAGGCGCTTCCCTGACTCCTTTCCCCGCTCTGCTGCCGCAATCGACACATCTTCTTTCTACATGCTGGGAGCATTTCGCTGATATTCATTGACTGTGATAGACCAACGCCGCTACTAATCGGATGACCACCACGCATCCTGCATAAGGGGGGATCACTAGCATGGGCAAAGATCAGGCCGTGGCGGCAGGTGCGTGCGTAACTACCCGACACGCAGCTTACCAGCCAACATGGTGTTACCCCTTGCGACATGCATCGCGCATGAGCCCAGCCAAGACTGCCAGTCAGCCAGTCAGCCAGTCGAGCACGTTCCTGGAGGCTAATGGCGCGACGACATGCACAGCATGCGCATCTACGAAAACTGTGGCAAGGGCGCGGCAACATGGCATCTAGGCAGGGTCAGGACCGGGGATGACGGGTCAGCGGGGGTCTGTGGAGTCGAAACGGCAATACCGGTAAAGAACACGCCCTTCGTGCCAGTCATTGGGAGGTTTCTGGGACCAGTCGACGTCTCTCAGGACCTCCGGACGACGCCAAGAAGCGGGTGACAGGAGGCGTGTAACGTCTGCGGGAGACCCCTGACCTTTGCCAGAGCGGTGAATTAGGTGGATAGAGTTAGAGCAAACAGGCATGCAGGAAGTGGGATGAAGATCGATCTAGTTGGAGGCGATCGGGAACCTGCGAGGTGGTGGGTTTGTGTCAGTTGAAATCGTAATCTCAACCATGTGGACAGTTGGTGTGGAACACTGGCGGTCTCTTTTCCTTTTTCCTCCTCGCTTTCGGAAACGTGCGGGGGCTTTTTCATGGACGTTCAAGGTAGCAACGAGGATGGTTGCGTCGGGTACGCTACATAATATGCATCGGATATATACGTGATGACCAACGAAGGACGTGTGAGAAAGTTCCTGCTGCTGTAGAGGCTTCAGGTTGAGGCGGTGAGGAGCCATCAGCGAAACCAAGAAGCCCGGGAGAGAGCGATGGAGCCTGCCGGTCACATTTGCCCCACCACCTTTATGTGGCCATTTACCAGAGACCAAAGCATTTGTAACGGCTAGAATGATACTGCCATGTGGGATACGTAGCTTTGGAGCGGACGAACGGGATGCAGAAGGACGGGGCCTGCTGCGGGCAAGGTAACTCAAGATAAGACCCGACCCAACCAACAAAGTGCGTGGAACGAATAAAGAGCCGTATGATCCGCCTTACATATACGACTGGAGGGGGCAGGGAGAGCTCACCGAAGTGCCCTTCATAAGATGTCGTATAGTGAGGATCGAAGTTCCGTCTTCAAAAGGCTTTGTGTGACAATGGTAGTGCGAGTCAAGAAGTTGATGTCCTGACAAGTCTTTGGTTCAGTCTATGCAGACTATGAGAATTGCCCTGCCCAGCCTGGATGTTTCGCTTTCGAGACAATAAAGCTGGAGGCTGCTTCGGATTGATTCTTCTTCCATCTGCCACGTCATCAGACATGCCTTCTGTCGGGCGGCATGGCGCGAGGAGACGCCCAAGAACCCAACTAGATGAGCACGTCCAAAACGTCGACAACGAGCGACGAGTTGAGTAATTTCCACGGGATCGACTTTAGCTACAGCTGAAAACATAGAACGAATCGACCACGACTACGTGTTAGTATAGTCCGTATCGGTCCATGGTGAGGGCATCACGAGCCAGTCATCTAGCAAGTTCGAGTGGGAAGTGTTACAACATTCAATTTGAGTACAATAAGGGATGGCAAGAGCCAATACGTTCACGCGGCATCGCCGCCGCCCTGCTGCTTCCATGCCTGCGCCATGGCCAGCAGGTTCGAGAGGCTCTGGGACTGCTGGTCGTCGGCCGGGAACACGTAGTCGATGTACTCTTCGTGCGTGTCGTCTTCCAGCAGACGCCTCTTCTTGACGCGGCGCGGCATCTGCTTCTGCACCTTCTCAACGTCCTCCGCCGAGCCGTGCGCCTTTTCAAACGACAGCCACGCGTTCAGCAGCGTCACCGTCTCCTCCTTGAGATCCTGCTCACGCATGCCCTTGTGGCCGCGTTCGAAGACCTTGCGCGCCCGCGCCTTGGCCTCCTCACTGACGGGCTGCTCCTCGTTCTCGTCGTCGGCCTCGTCCTCTTCCGAGGCGCCGAGCTCGAAATGGGCATAGCTGATCCAGACCTTGACGTGGTCCGTCTTCTCGAGAAGCCGCTCGTACAGCTCTCGCGCGCGCTCGTACTCGCCCTCCTCCTCCTCAAAGTCGATGTATGCCTTCCAGAGCAGCTCGGGCATGTCGAGGACCGGCTGGCCGACGGCGAGCTCAAAGATGGCTCGCGTGCGGTCGAGATCGTCCAGGCCACGCTCCAGCTCGGCAAACTTGACCCATGTCTGCGAGTTGGCCGGGTTGTACTGTAGGAATCGCTCGTACAGGGTCCGACACCTGACAAACTCGAAGAGTTTGAGCTCCAGCTCAATGTAGCCGCGGAACAGCTTGTCCTTGGGGCACATGCCGATGGCTTGTCCCAGCGTCTTGCGCGCCGTTGTGAGCTCGCCTTGGCGGATCTCGAACTGCGCCTTCAGGAGCCAGATCTTGGCAAAGGTGTACTTTTTGTGCGGAATCAGATCGAGGCAGACCTTGTAGATTTGCCGCGCCCTCTCGATATCCTTGGCCTCGAGCTCCTCCCAGATGGCGTAGTAGACCCACAGGTAGATGTATCGCCTCCAGAATCGTTTCTCCTGTGCTGGTGGAACCTGCGCCACCGCCCTCTCGTAGACGTCCCTGATGCGATCCACGTCTCCTGATGTCTCCTCGAGCCGCGTGTAGTCGAACCAGATGTCGTAGTTTTTGGGATTCTCCTTGACCTGGTTTTCGTAGTGTACCCGCCGTTTCGACAGCACAACGTCCTCGACGCCAGACTCGTCGCCAAACTGCTTTTCAAAAGTTGTGTAGGCCTTGTGCAGCGCCATGGACCGGGACCTCGGCAGCTTGTCGAGGGCAATCTTGTAGATGAGCCTCGACCTCTCGTACTCCTTGAGTTTGGCCTCGTAGCGGGCGTACGCGATGAAGAGCTTCTCGTCCGCAAACTCGTCCAGCTCCTGAATGGCCATGTTGAACACCTCCCGGACCATGTCGCTCGTCCCGTACTCCTCCTCAAACTTTGCCCACTTGATCCAGTTTCGAGGCTCGGGGTGAACGGTGATGAACCTCCTGAAGACGTCGCGTGCCCGGTCAAACTCGCCGTAGCGCTTCTCCAGCTTGATGTACGCGCTCCACGCAGCCTCATCGGGGTGCCACTGCATCCAGCGATCGAACACCTGCCGCGTGCCCGGCACGTTTCCCAGCATCTCCTCCATGTACACGTACTTGTACCACATCTTGTCGACGCGGGGCAGGCGCGCGACGGCGCGATCGAGCAGGTTGCGCGCATGGTTGATGTTGCGCGTCTTCATCTCGGCCTCGATATACCTGTGCCATAGCGACACCGAATTGGGGTGCACATCGAGCGCGCGCTCAAAGATGGACCGGGCACGCGCCAGCTCCTTGTTCTGAATCTCCCAGTCGGCATAGCGCAGCCAGTTGTTGAGCTGGACGCGGTTCCGTCGCACATAGTCCTCAAACTCGCGCCGCTTGCGCCCCTGATGCTCGTGGAGCTCCTCGAGGTCGGAGAAGCGCTGCGTCGGCGCCTGGAGCGCGACCTCCTGACGGTCGACGGCCTCGCGCAGGAGCTGCTCTGCCGAGATCTGGATGGGGGCCGCGGCCTTGTTCTTGACCTTCGGGGGGCCCCTTGCCGACTCCATGGTTGGCGGACGTGCTTGGACCGTGGTATTACTTCTTGGGAGACAAGTCCGGGCACGCAGAAATGTTGGGAAAAGGGCGATGTATTCGTGACGCAGGCCTGGGTTACGATTTTGGCGGTTCGTGCATTGCAAACGCAAGGCTGCAAAAGCTCGCCGGATCCCTGCCCATCACGACACAGCCATCGAATTCATGCGGGTTCCTTATCTTATCGATTCACCAGCCACACTTATTGGCAGTGCATGAGCCACTTGCGTAACAACCTCCCTCAGCCTTGCAAGAACTTTGACAGTTGCCTGGCCTTCAACCGTACTACTCTTTGACGACCATCCCATCACACCTGCACCTCACACTTTGTGTGATTCCTGCCCATCCGGCACGCGAAACTTTATCATCGGCACACTCAAGACTAGGTCGCCATCATGTCGACACTTGCAGATGAGCTCCTGCAAGATTTCGAGGACTCGGGCTCCGAAAACGAAAACGAAGAGAGGCAAGATGACGAGCTTGGCGTTGCGCCGAACGCAAGTGGTGGCTTACTCGGCAATGGCAACGGCCTGAACGACATGGACGTCGACAACGCAGACGACGCCGAAGACGATGACGAGGAAATGAACGGTATCCCCCTGAGCGCGTCCGACGCGGTCGAGGATGCCGAGGACGCCAAAGCCAAAGTCGAGAAGATGCAACTCGGCGCCGTAGACGACGTCCGCAGCGTCGCCAGTCTGATGCAGACCCTTGAGCCAGTGTTAGAGGTAAGCCAACCCCCCCCACCCTCCACCGAAGAATACACTGTCATGTTACAGTATTTACATTCTGGAAGACATAGCCCTGACGACTTTTGGTCCCCTTGACGCAGAAAATCGCCCAGTACCAGTCGCAACCAGCGGCGTCGCGCGTGATCGGCAACATCGAAGACCATCCCGAATATCACCTTTTGACGCAGTCGAACAGTCTTTCTACGCTCATCGACGGCGAGATCATCCTCGTGCACAAATACATTCGCGATCACTACTCCATCCGGTTCCCGGAACTCGAAACGCTCATCACAAACCCGGTGGAATATGCTAAGGTCGTGTTGATCCTCGGCAACGGCCCTCTGGACTCGGAGAACATCAAGGCGTTGCAGACGTCGACAGACAACCCTCTCAAGAGCACGCTCAAGTCTGTGCTTGACGGACCCTCGCTGATGATTGTCACCGTCGAGGCTACCACGAGCAAGGGTCGCGACATGTCGGTGGACGAACTCGCGAGGGTTTTCCGGGCGGCCGCGATGGTTCTATCGTTGGAGAGGGCAAAGAAGACCCTCACGGACTACGTACAATCTAGGATGAATCTTTTCGCGCCCAACCTGACGGTCCTCATCGGCTCGCTGACGGCGGCGCAACTGCTCAACGCTGCCGGTGGACTCACGGGCCTTTCGAAGACGCCGGCCTGCAACATTGCGGCGTGGGGGTCCAAAAAGGGGGCCGGCGCCGCCGGCATGGCCACCAATATCGGAATTCGGCAGCAGGGGTTCCTGTACCACTCCTCCATCGTGCAGGGGATCCCCAACGACCTGAAGAAGCAGGCGATGCGCATCGTCTCCGCCAAGCTCGTCCTCGCCGCGCGGGTCGACCGCATCCACTCGAGCCCGGACGGCGCGACCGGCGAGGAGCTTAAGTCGGCGTGCCTCGAGCGGCTCGAGAAGCTGACGGAGCCTCCGCCTAACAAGGGCGCCCGCGCGCTTCCGGCGCCCGACGAGAAGCTCTCGCGCAAGCGCGGTGGCAGACGCGCGCGCAAGGCCAAGGAGGCGACGGCCATGACGGAGCTCCGCAAAGCGCAGAACCGCATGGCGTTTGGCAAGGAGGAGAGAGAGGTCGGCTACGGCACGGGCGAGGGCACGGTGGGCATGGGCATGATCGGGCAGGGCAGCGAGGGCAAGATCAGGAACCTGCAGGTCGACCAGCGCACGCGGGCCAAGCTCAGCGCCAAAAACAAGGGCTGGGGCGCTGCCTCGTCGCTGGGCGGCGCGGCCTCGTCCTTCCGCGGGTTCGGCCAGGCGGGCGCCTCGAGCATGGACCTCCGTGGCAAGGGTCTCCGCACGTCAGGCGTGGGCTCGTCACTGGGTGGCACCGGCACGGGTGTGGCATCGTCGCTGGCGTTCACGCCGGTGCAGGGCCTTGAACTCGTCGATCCCAAGATGCAGGCTGAGCTCAGCAGGAAGCGCAAGGCGGAAGAGGACCGATGGTTCAAGGGGGGCACCTTCACCCAGGTCGGCGGCGCGGATACCAGCGGCGGCGGCGGCTTCAAGAAGCCGAGCCAGCCTCCCAGCAAAAAGGTGAACACAGGCGCTGGCATGATGGCTCCCCCTCCACGCAAGACTTAGCAAAACTTACTGAGCTACACCTGCCACATGGGAGGTTCGGGTGCGGAGATGCTAGCTATAGCGAGCGAGCGGACGAGAGGCACATTTATTGAAGACTTGCTTATTGGCCGCCACCAGAGGACAACATCCATAGCGAGGGCTTGGCTGGGCCTTTGGGAGCTTGCTTAGTAGGATGGAACGCGAGGGGGGGGGGACCAGCGCGGCGTTCATTACGGAGGGTATTGGTTTTGTCTTTGTTCCATATGCTTTGCTTTTTTACCCCAGGGAACGACAGGACAGGCAAGTCCTACGTCGTCGTGTCACAGTCTCGCGTCCCAGGCTTCCTTTGAGAAGTTCTGGTGTAGAGGCAGAGAAGGTTGAGAGACTTGGACCCCAGAATTGTACGTGGTCAAGCGTGCGACAATTCATCTGTACACAGAACCACCTCGCATCCATGAAGCGCAAAAGCCCCCGCGTCTGGTAATGGTGAGATCACGAATTATGACAGCGCTCATTGGTCAATGTTGACAAGCTCGTACTCGCGCCTTCTGCTTTGTTGGACCCTTCACGCGCCAACGACGGGGAACAGTATCTGGAGGTTCCGAGCCTCTCGCCCATGCTATTGCCGCAGGGTCCCGCCCAGTGGACTTGGCCAGTTCAGACAAGGAAAGGATGGTTGGGTGGGCGGAAAGGAGGGGGAGAGGCGGCGGATGCACTTTGTTGTCAGCGGCGGGGGTTTTGGGCGAAAACTCAATTCCGTTGATGGTTGCAGCTGAAGGCAAGAAGGGGGTGCCGCCTGGGGCACGCACTTGTGTGGCACTAGTCGTTGGCGAAAGCCGTGCTGGGCCTGGTCACCGGTTGGAAGTGTTCGGGTCCCTAAAACTCTATTGACGACGCCATCAGGTGTAGATATTGTGGTCACGTCTGGAAGCTGGTGCTGGTATCCGAACGTCTTTCCTGTTGACCCCGTCAACTCGGACAACAAGGCCTGTACTAGCTCCCTGGGGCAGCCACAGAAACAGGCTGGGCGAACACGGCGTCGTGTGTGATGCCCGCCCATGCTTGTGGCATCACGGGGCTGCCGGGCAACCGGGCGCCGGGGGACCTTTCTTGCGTGCGCGGGGTGCAGTCGGGAAAGCCGGGGGAGCGCATCTCGTGGAGCAGCATCAAAGGCATCCTCCCTTGAGCACGGTCATGGGCCGACGAGCGGGAGGGTGGAGAAGAATTAGAATTAAGGAGGATCGACGACGGATCGTGACAGAATCAGCCTGACGTCAGTATGGGGGGAGTCTTCCATAGAGGTGATGCAAGAGCACCCACCACCCAAGGCTGTCGAACGGTCTGGACCCCAGGACCTGCCCTCGGAGCATAAGTCCGGGGCCGGGCTGGGCTGAGGGGTTGCGCGCCCCCGGTCATGGTACATGGTACATAGGTACATGGTGTGCTGTTTGGGTGCCTCTTGGCTGTGCCCTTGCCCTGGCTGCTGCTGACATACCATGTACGGTCCCTGCGAGACGCACAGTTTGCGCGCCGTTTTGGACGTGTCAATCAACATGCATTCCGTTTCCGAGAGATCCCCATGATGTAATCCTGACCTGAGCCGTTGCGGACATGGAAACCCCCATCATGGCGACCAAGTACGACTGAATTTTCTCAGCGGCCATGCTCAAGGTCATGAAGCGAAGAATGAGAGCAATATGGACGGAAAGGGGGGAAAAAAAAAGAACTAAAATAAAAAAACTGCTCGTGTCGTGTCGGCGTGTTGGATCACATCGCATTGCATCGACGACAATTTCATCTCCCCACCAACCGTGCCCGACATGGTAATTCAAACTCGGCATGGTAACGGCCGCTGACGTGATCGCGATGCCGATGACAGGGTCGCAAGATGATGGCCGCGCCGGAGTAGTCTCTCCGGTTCTGTCTGAAAGAGAGAAATAAACAAGGTTGCAAAAATGGGGGGATGAATGGTTGGATGGTCGGACTGAGAACGAGGGCCCGAAAACAGAGCAGCATCACGATCACCCCCAGATCGGTGATGTGATCGAGGAGGGGCGGAAAGTGGCTAAACCACCAGGCCAGGAATTGGCTCGAGGGAAGGGGGGGAGGGGGGTATGTGGGCGCTCGCTCATCCCGTTCTGTTGGTATCCTTCGATCCCAGATCCAGGTCCAGGTTTTCCAGGGTCCAAACAGGAAGCGGGAGGAAGAAAGGGGACCACAGCCTGCAGGCAAAGACTGAAGGAGGGAAAGGGGTCAGAGGGAGGACCACGATGGGCATGTTGGGCCATGAACATGGACTTTTGCGATGCCAGACATGGCACGTCCGGATGCAGTGTAGCGCATGCACCAGCGGCGGTAGAGGCCGTCGGGGTTGGTTGGATGCGAGGACATGCCCGTGAACAAGCCTACCTGTGACCACTTCCCTGATTCTCGACGTCCAGATGCGATTCCCATACAGTCGCAAGACCACGACACAGAGAGAGACGTACTTTTAGGGTCGCGCAGGGCAAAGGGATCAGGATGCTAAGGGGGAGGGAGCCCCTCATGCCCAGCTAGGCAGGATACGGCAGAGGGTTTGGGGAAGGGGGGAAGGGGGAAGAAGCACCGTCGGCCTCGAAACCTTCCCGCGATCGTGCATCCGCAGGCCATCTGACATTGTGTTTTCGCAAAATCAGGATCGGCAGGTCAATCGGCGATGAGAATCCCCCCCCCCCTCGTCGTACGGTCCTGGATGCGTTGCCGCCTGCTCCTCCGCGGCAGCACCCCCCTGTCACTTTGGGAGGGTCCTCGAACCCTTTGCGCCCCACCACAGGTTGCTCGGAAGCTCTGGTACGTACATGCGAGGATGCCGTTTCGGCTGTGCAGCGACTCAAGGGCAAGACAGGTACGAAGGAGGAGAGAGGGACAGACCGTGCGGGTGGGTGTGGCTGTAAACGCAGGGACAGGCTTGCCCTTTTGCAGCTCAAGTGGAGCCGGTCGTGCCTATGGATCCAAGCTTTTGTGGGGAGACGGACAAAAACCACCGATCCCCCCGCGGATTGTCGATCTAGACGTATACTAAAGGCGTCGGCGTGAGGACCCTTAACAACATAGTGACGTAGGCTCCTGCTCCGTCAGGGACTTCTGCCGCTCGAATGTCCCTACCCACCAGGTTTTGCAAATCTGCATTCCCTCGCTGCCGGATGCAAATGGTTCTTTGGGTACAAGGAGCCGAGTGGCGCGTTTTCGCTGTGCCTCGCGCGGCCTCCATTGCTTCCATGTTGGTCTTCACCAGCCACAACATGGCAGCTGTGGCTCGGTTACAACGGCAGCGCGACCATGGGAGTGGGTAAGCGGTTAGCGTCCTCCGATTCAAAGATGCCCAACTCACTGGTAGGCTGCCAGGGTCTCCTGACGGCGCAAACTCTCGTCATGTGGATGGGCCTCGACGTACTGGCCATGTACATGTAAAGGAGGGGCCGCCAGTATCCATGGAACGAATGCTCCGGTCATCAATGTCAAATCATACCCGCATCATACAATCTATATTGACATGTCCATCACCAGCGGCCACGAGTAGCGATCTATTCGCCTCGGCGCGCAGAGTTTTGCGCGCGTTGCAACTCGTTCGCACACCAGAAGAACGGCGGGGTCCGGGCTTAGCGCCGTGAACCCTTGCTACCATCAGGCTGGCCCTGATTTCCTGCTTTGGCAACCGTCAGAAGATGACATTTTCTTGCTGCCCCACACCAATGTTCGAAGCCACAGTGTTGTGGCGGGCGTCATGACCTGCCGGAGCCTGGTCCGACGCACGTTGCCAGACACTAAAGCCGCATCTTCTTCTTGTGACGTGAGCAGCATCCAGGCGTACGATTTGGTGTGCAGGTGATCTACAGCAAAGGAGAGTTGCAAAAGGTATTGGGGAGGAGCTGACTCTACAGCAAATGGATGGGCAAATAGCACATGTGGACGCGGTTTGTTAAGAATGCCATGTTCGACTGTTGCACACCTCATCTCGAGTGCCCTAGGGACATGCCGTTAGTTCGGCAACCTTGAAGCCACTCCGTTAGAGGACGGCGACTTGAGGAATGACAGGAACCGAAGGCCTGGTGGTTGGACGGGGCGACGGGTGATGTTCTGGGAGAAGGAACCCGAATTTGAATCGGACAGCCGCGCCAGGGACAGGCGTTGATCGAACGTCCCAGCTTCCATGCAGCGGGCCTTGAGCAAGACGCCAAAACGCCAGTAGAAGGATCAGGCGGCAGCAAACGAGGTAAAATATTTTGGGGTTTATCGATCTGTCCGATCATTGGTGATTTCGGCGCGTGTTCTTGTTCTGCCCAGCAGGCAGGTTGCTTCTTCGAGCTGGGATCCTCTTCTTCGCCCCTCTACGTGTCGCATGGGGGTGGAGGCGTAGGGTTCACCACCCATGTCTCAGCCTCTCATCCGTCAAGGACTTGATCACTCGACATTTCATCTCATCGAAAGCGGTCTTGCGAGATCGATCGAGTTTGTTCGCATTGCACAGAGAGGGAAATGGAAGCTGCGGCGATCATTGTGGTTCCAAGATCTCCAGGTGACAGGGATACAAAGTAGAGTTTGCCCTCCCGCCAACTGCTCTAAAGAGCTTAGGGGAGAGGAGGGGTGTGCATTTGTGGGCGCTGGATCGCCGGCTACAGGTTGGTAAAGTAAAAACAGAAAGATGGCCGTACTGGGAACCGGCAGCATGTAGATGGCATTTTCCTGTTCAAGGACGGGATTTCGTAACAGCCATTCATAACTACCAGCTCTCTGGCGGCTCCCCTCCTGTGTGGGCATCTTCATGCTTGACGGGCGCAAAACGGACGCGTCTCCGATGACGACATGCGTTGTCTCGTATGGGAGAAGATGTCACGACTTTGGGTTTACCATGTACGGCTCAATGAGTGAACACAGTTTTGACAAGTACCAGCTAAACGTACGGGCGGGACGGTGGCCAGTCTCTCGCGGGTCGGAAGGGGTATCTCGTGAAAGGGTTCCAGGGCAAGCGGCGAGAGGGGGGGGGGGGGGGGGGTCGGAAAGTCGACCCTCATAACCATCCGAATTGCGGCGGCGTCGCCCTGGTTCTGGCCACTGATGGCGCTGGAACCTTGACGTCATGTACGTAGAATGCATTCAAAACCAAAAAACGGGACGGTGGCGCTGTGTCGTACGGCTATGAGTCGCACTCAGTTTTCGAGCTGGCGCATTCTCGAGCAACGAAACGAGAAAAAACCAGAGAGAAAGGACTATTGACCGATGCGACAACTGCGATGCCCATGCGGAACAGAGGAGCGTCGATGGACGGACCCTGTAAACCGTGGATCATCCACCTCTGCGCAGCACCAGATCAGCTTGTGGCTTAACCTGGAGGCAGAGAACGGGGGGACAGGCAGAGCAATGCGAGCGGGCGGGAGTTGCTGCTAACAAGACTCCCAACTCCCAAGCTCAGGATCAAAGAGGGTTCGGGTACAGCCAGGTGTGCGCTGGGGATTGGGAACGTACCTACCTACCTACTTACCTTCGGGGAGGGCGGACATTTTTCAGTGACGGACCCACGCCCCGGTGTGGACGGTGACGGTTTGGGAGAATGATAACCGTCTGCAGTGTGGGTGGATCAATACAGAGCAGGCAGAGGGAAGAAAAGGGTAGTGTTGCGGTCGGGGCTCAGGTACCAGGTTGGGGACCCACCCGGACTGTGGCTGTCTTTCTTGCTTTCCTCTCCTCCCCTCTCCTCTCCTCGTTGCTTCCTGACCAGAGCGCGCTGACGCAGTGCGCCGAAGTCAGGGAGCTGCAGCCCACTTCGTGCATCCTGGCCCTGCCTTGCGAAGTAGCGCTGCTGGCTCTGCGCTGGGTGGACCCCTGGACCCATACAGGCCCAGCGTCCCATAATTTATCTCGGCGCTAGTCCGTCTCCATCCCAGCGTCCCTGGCCCCTGTGGATACCCAAGGCAGGTAGGTTGGCTCCACACACACCCGCCCGCACACCCTCCGCTACTGCGCACACCCTGGCGCCTCGTCGCCGCTCGCCGTTCAGGTTCTCTGTGCTCTGCGCTTTCCCATGCCATGGGCTTTCATGCACCAGCTCCATTTCCCATCCTCTTCTCCTCCCTCATCTTCAGACCACACCCCCCTCCTTCCCTCCTCCAAGCTCGACCGCCCCCGTACCATAACTTGTTATATACTTGAGACCCTGACACCAATCCTCTTGCCCACCCCGACCTCCTCACCCTTTTGCTCCCGTACCCTACATATTCATCCTTCCATAACCCGTCCAGCTCTCCTTCGACGCCGACCAGAGTCTATAGACAGCAACCTGAGACGGCAATACTATCCACTTAACGCCGCCATGATGCAAGCACGCGATGCTACGGGCCGCAAGGTCTCCCTCCTCAACGACGATGCCGACCCTTCGCCTTCCTTTATCTCCCCGGCTCCACATGCGCAGCCACAACGTCCGAGCTATCGGGCTTCGACTCTGATCAACTCGCAAAACTACTCTACCAGCTCGCTGCGAAGCAATTCTCCCTCGCCTCACACACCTGAGCTTCTCCGATCAGACTCGTACGACTCCAACATGAGCACAGGGCCTGGCTCGCCTTTGACGCCCACCGCCTATGAATACTCGCGAGCTCACCCTTTCGTGTCCGGTCAGCCTCTCTACGACGAGTACGACCAGACAACCAAGCGACCTACCTACGCCGCCACCAGCCGGTCCAACTCGTATGATGACGATGCCACCGCCACCTCCAGCCTGCCGGACCGCGCCGGCAAGCGGTATCCTTGCCGCTATCGGGACAGCCACGGTTGCGAGAAGACCTTCACCACCTCTGGCCATGCCTCGCGGCACTCCAAGATTCACACGGCCGAGAAGGCCGTCCAGTGCACCTTCGCTGGCTGCCAAAAGAAGTTCACCAGGGCCGACAACATGAAGCAACATCTCGAAACCCACTACAAGGACAAGGCGCGTATGCCTGCCTCGACCAAGCCCGTGCCTTCGCGCGCTGCCGTTGGTGCTCTGACAGGGTCTGCAAGAAGGTCCTCGTCCTCTAGCAAGACGTCCGCCAGTTTCCGCGCCGCCCAACGTGAACAGGCAGCCTGGGATGCCGAGCAGTACAACCACTCCGCATCTAACACAACAGCCTTGCCGTCTCCTGGAGTTTCCTCTGGCGCATGGGACTTGCGGGCGCTCAATGCTCCTCTCATGAGTCGGCCCAACGCCGCGCGGACACCCAGTGGCCTTGACGCTCTCGCCATGGCCATCGCTTGCCAAGAGGGTTGAGTGCAATTCATAGCCATTTCTTCTTCTCTACCTCGCACTCTTCAATCCCATACACCGTACGCAATTGCCCTCATGTCAACATCTACCTTTTCCACCTACAAACTACCTCCTCTGTTGGCAGCCTCTTCTCTTGGCTTTATATTTTGTCGCGATCGGCGTTTAGGCACGGGCTGGGACATATACCAGGATACCTCGGGTTTCTTTTTATCTATTGGCGTTCAGGGCAACATGGGGGCGCAAAGCATATGATGGGCGCACCATGCATTTACACGCGGAGGATCATGCGCAAGGGTATACAAAAACGGCGCTGGAATCCATCGGATATGGTATGGGCCTGTCAACACCTTGTTTCCAGGCAAGTGTGATGAACAGGGCTCGCGTCGTGATCCATCGCACGCAGGCACTTCTCAATTCTTTATGAGCAGACAAGTCACCCACACTTGTTGCGGGCTAGTCGCTACACGCGGAAGACGATGAAAATACGAACACTATGCCATCTTCACCACATTTTGTCCAATTCGTGAATTGTACGCAAAACGTTTGACATTTTCTAATGTCCACAAACACACAACTGTAGAAAGATGTATATGATCTTATGGTACCAGATGAGTAGCTTACCCAGGAAGCACGCTCACCATATTTTCTCATTCTCAGCACAGAACCGAGCCATCTCCAGTTGCTCATCCGTCTGGCATACGAGCACGCGTTTTCCATTCCCCTGCTTGCCCACATCTTGAACAGTGTCGACAATCTTCTTGCCGTTCAACGAATCATCCACCTCAAACCCAAGGCACGCAACTTGGGCTCCGACACGCGCGCGCAGCTTGCCGCTCTTCTCCCCGATGCCTCCGGCAAAGACGAGAGCGTCGACCTGGCCGCCGAGGGACACAAAGTAGGTGCCTATGAAGCCGCAGACGCGATCGACGAAAATGTCAAACGCCAACTTGTGCTTCGGGTCGTCGCTGTCAGCAATGACGCCAAAGTCAGTCGTGCCCGTCAGAGCCTTCCAGCCGCTCTCTTTGTTGAGGATCTCCTCGGCGCGCGAGATGTGCAGCTCGGAGGTCGATGAGGGGGAGAGCTTCCCGACGTCGCTCGCGTAGTGGAAGACGAGGCTATACATGGCAAAAACGCACCAAATGTCAGGCCACTTTGGTCTCGTTGGCAATAGGGAGGTGCGAGCACGAACAGGTGGGGGCGACGACGTACCTTGGATCTACGCTTCCGCTCCTCGTCGCGCCGGGGAGACCGGCGAGGGGCGTCAGGCCCATGCTGGTATCCCAACTCTGGCCCTGTCTAACGGCACAGGCGCTGGCGCCGCTGCCCAGATGAAGCGCGATGATGTTGAGATCAGCAGCGTCCTTCTTCAAGAAATCAGCCACAGACCTCGTGATGAACGAATAGCTGATTCCGTGAAACCCATATTTCCGGAGATGGTTCTTCTTTGCAACGTCGACGTTGATGGGATACGTGCGAATGTGCTCCGGGATAGTGGAGTGGAATTGAGAATCGAAACAGGCCACATTGACCGCGTCGGGGAGCTCGTCAATGCAAGACCTGACAATGGTCAGGGCGGCACCGTTGTGCAGGGGCGCGAGGTCGCTGAGCTTCTCCAGGTGATGGTACGTGTCGGGCGTGATGATTTGGGAGGCCGTATAGTCGCCCCCATGGACGATTCTGTGGCTGGTGATGCCAATGTCGTCTTTCGCCTGGATCTCCTTGAGCTCTTGATCCTCAATTAACGTCTTCAGGAGAAGCTTGAAAGCATCGTCCTGGCTCTTGACCTGCTCTTCTTGCAGCTTCTCGGACTTCTTGACGGTGACGCCGTTCCGGGTGTACGATAATTGGGCAGGCGGGGCTGTCAATCCGCTGATCTGCGTTTCCGCGAATTGGCGGGGCTTTTGCTGGAACTCAGCGGAGTAGACGGAGATCTTGACCGAGCTGGACCCCGCGTTGATGGCGAGGATGACCTTCATGTTGCCCAATTTCTAGATTATCCGTATGTTGATGATGGGGTTTACCTGCCTTTCCGCTACGCTCGCCCGAGAGAGGACTGTAGTCTCCTTAAGCTGATAAGGTTGGGTGACGCGCGACTGCTTGTGGTCTGATGCTTGCACGAATGGCAATGTCAGGACTGCGCTAGACTGATACTGTAAACAACGGATCTTGAATAAGAGCAAGCCCTCGCAGAGGCGGCTTGGGTATGTACGTGCACAAGGGTTTGTGTGTGGCGCCGAGGGTCACGATTTGGTTTGGAATGGTAGCTAGAGTGGCCTGATGATTGCTCTCGAGGGACAGCGGCAGGTTCGACTGTTTTCAGTCCGAGATGGATTGAGGTGGAGTGGGGGGAGCTGCACCACGGTGACGTCGATACATGGTGGGCTGATCTAGCGGGCAGAATGCGGAAACCGACATAGACTTGACTGGATTCACGACTCCAGGTGTGGTCAGATGCAGTTGGTTACCCTCTATCGAATCTACACACTAGGATCTTGCGCTAGTAGGTCCATGGTACTGAGGTAGAGATCCCTGGAGCTCGTCGTTGCTTGGACATGAAGGTTGTTTTCAATCGCATTCAACCACAACTCCCAGCGAAGATTGGGCAAGGGCTCCGTCCACCCGTGAGCTGGCTGTAGCATGCGGGATAGTCGGAGGGCTATTGGCGCAAAGTGGACATCGACTATTGAAAGCGCGTCACCAAGAAAGAACGGGCCCTGCTCTCGACGTTAGCAGGTCTTACTACGTGCCCCATCCTGAGCCAGCCACACGACATGACAAGCATTGTCTTACCTGCTCGTCTGCGGCAAGCACCAGTTCTGTGATGTGTCGCTGTAACTGTTCAATGCATATTGGGCGAAGCGTCTCATCGACGTTCCTCAGGACTTTGAAGAACGAGGGCACGATCATGGTGTTGATCTACAGACTGTGTCAATTGAGTCCACAGGGAAACAAACACATGTATGAAATCCACAACTAGGGCACGAACATGATCAATCCAAACCCGGCAGTTCGCCTTGAGACGAGCGTCTGGTGGGAAGAGGGGATTTGCTGGTTCGGCATCTTCCAACTGCGACGCATGTCAGTCCTGCTCGAACGTTTGGCACTTTCCTTGGAACGCAGAACATCTTACATATTCGAGAATCACTGTGCTCCCTGAGCAAGCCCAATCCCCTTGCTTGATGGCAGGCAGAGTGCCCCTGGGGTTGGCTTCGAGAAGTTGCCTCGGCAGTGGTGTGCGGGAGGGGTCAACTTCAACGTACTGGTACGGCAACTTCTTCGCCTCCAAAGCTATCCAGACTCGCTGCGCAAATGGGCTGTGGCAAGGTCGTTTAGTTCGACGGATGTCACCAATTATAGATAAGTATAAACGTTGAAAGAGGACGTACCAATAGCATGCTGCAAAGAACTTGGTGTCACAATCTTTTGAGTGCTTCCTGATCGTCGCTGCTGCTGCTTCGGAGGCTTTCCTAGAAGTTTGTATCTATGATTATGTTAGTTCTCCACGATCAGTATCAAATTCCACCAATATACACGTTATACCTTTTTGGCCGCTTGCTCTTGCTTCGCCAGGAAACGCAGCACGCTGTTTTTCTTGACCTCGTCACTCCTGGCCAAGGTGTGGCGATGCGGTCCAGCTATGCCACTGCCGCTCAAGTGTCCGTTGACGCGCTGTATAGTGTAGAACTTCTGCCCATCTCTGCCTACGTCCGTTGGCACATCGTTGGCTTCAGCTGGGAGAACACGAAAGCGACGGTCGCTGCCGCTGCTGAGAGCGCTCTGCGGCATGTTGACAGGCGTGTACGTCCCGTCATCAAGATCGTGCAGCGTGGCGCCGGGGAAGTACTCGGTGATCTTGATCTTCACATCACACTGATTCAGTTCGCGAACAGCACGCTTCCGCTTCTTTTTGTTCGGGTCATCAGACTTGGGTGTTCCCGGTGGCCGCCCCTTGAGCCTGCAGTCATAGTAGTGAGAGACGAATGGCTTCCGCTTATACTTTTGCGAGCTGCGATGAGAGTAGACATTGTCAACATGCGGAAAATACGTGTTGTATCTGGTAAATGTCAAGGTCAGAATCGAAAGGAAATGGCTAGGGAGTGTTCGTGATCAAATACTGTTCATTGGTCAAGACTATGACACCGTCCGCATCGAACAAGCGCTGTCTCCATTCTTGCAGCTCAGGAGGATCCAAAACATAGGTTGTAGCGTCTTCGGGCTGTACGCTCTGTGACGGTACATGGCCTGGTACGGCAGCAGGAATCCCGCTTGGCGCGAGACGAGGGTCAAGTTGAGGGCCGAAGGGCGGTGGCAAGGCCTCAAAATGAGGAGGTTGGCCCGCTGGGTTTTGCACAGGAAGCGCTTGTCCCTGTGTTGAGTGAACGGCTTGCCCTGGTTCGTCGCGACTATTCATCAGATGCCGCACGTGGGCCTCTGACACTGGGGGAGAAGTCGCGACTGGGACATCGGGCGAGGCACAGTTGGTTGCGTGAGACAGTTCCTGGTGAAAGACATCTCCGTGGAGAGCAGCCTGGTAATGTGACATGATCGGAGGTCCACCGTTCCCCAAGTCAAACGGCGGCGGCCCGGAATCAGGCATGACTATCGGACACAGCTGGTGAATACAATCAGGAATTCGCGGGCCGGTTTGAATGATGTTGCTGCTTTATCGAGTAGTAAACGGATCGTGGTTGATTGAGCTCAGGGGAGTTGAGCAGAGGTCCATGTGTTCAAAAGAAGCGACTCTTTCTGGACTCAAAAATCGGCTAGTAGGGCATTTGTGGATTGATGCATACGGGTGGTATTACATTGCTAGCATCACCAAGGACCAAACAGCCATATCAACGCTCTTCAAGGCACCAAATCAGTTCATCAACTCAAGTTCTGCAGGATTGAAATGATCTCGATTAAAGCCACCAACGCCGACCAACCAGGCCATCGAATACCCCGTCATCCACCCTGCTCCCCCGTGAACCCTCGATACTGAGTGGAAAAATTAGTCGTACATTGGCACGTGTCATGCCTTCGTCAAGAAATACCTCCCCAAACTCCTCATTCTGCTGTAGATTCACATTTCACATCGTCATGGGGACGGCGACCAGCTAGGCTCCCGAATCCCACGATGACAGATCCATCGCGTCCATCGGTCCCATATTCATGAGCGATCGTAGCACCCCCTCGCTCATTGGGGTCATGCCTGTCTGACCTGGCATGCCCGGCCACCCGTTGGACGCCATGCCATAGGCATCCACAGGGCTGTCACCCATCTGGAACCTGGCCCCGGGTGTCATCCCGGTGGGACCCAGGTTGAACCCTCGTGAGTCGGCGAAGAAGCCAGCAGTGGTGGATTCGCCGTTCACCCCAATATTAGCGCTTGGGTTGTTAGAGGCTGGACTGGCGTCGAACGAGTTTCTGCTGGATCCTTCCATGCCAACCGATGCGGTCGGCCCACTTCGATGTTCAGAGGCTGAGCTTGAGTTGGGTGTCGGCCGATTAGACTGATCGCCATCTGGCGAGCCCATCGTGTTGTCGCCGCTGCTTTCGCTCTGTCCGAACCCAGCACCTGTACCGTTTCGCGAGCCCCCCAACGAACCTGACCCCGGCGTCAGGACCATGCCCTGCAAAGGTACGCGAGAGGCACCTCCTTCTTGAGCGAATCCGGCGTCTGGACCAAGCCAGCGCTGGCCGGAGAAGCCGGACGAGTCCGAAATAGTTCTGCTCACAGGCTGAGTGCCCGAAATCGGTTCGACAATGCCAGGGGCGGTGACTGGAACGGCATCATCGCCATTCGTGTAGTTGCAATCATTCCTGTAGGCCAGAATTCCTGAAGCACCTTCTTCATCACATCGCTTTCCCGCGGCGGTGGCATCCGGCTAAAGCACGCGGCAATGTCAGTCAACGGCATCAAGGGCCATGCAAGGGTGAGGGAAAAACGTACACTGTCGCCGCTTCGTGGGAATGCAGCTCTCAGCTTCGGAATTCTCATCCCCAAAGCTTCGAGATCGACATCAAGTTGTACTAAGAATGACTCCGTAAGGGGGTTCCTACGCTTCAGAGCATTCATGGCTGACAACAGAAAACGCAATGAATCTGCCGTCTGACTGTCATCAGGTCGACTCTTGAGATATTGCACGAACACCCTCGCAGCCACGTAAAGGCAGAACGCAATAAAAGGATTCATCTGTAGGCTTGTTAGAGGACCTTGCCGTAAAGTAACGGTGCCAGACAAGACTTACGCAGCTTAGATCCATGTGCGATATCATCCTCATAATACTCGCAATCTCGTTGGCAGCGGTAATGCAGCGCACTTTGCTTTCGGCACTCACTGATGCCGGTAGCTTGTTTTTATCGGCTTTAAAAATAGCCGCCTGATGGAGGCATATCGTCGAGGTGTGGATGCTCATATTGGTAAAAACAATGTTGGGGTTGCTGAGGCCGGACGGCAGCTTGATGTGAGGCGGCAGGCAGAGCGATGTGTTGAGAATGATGTTGTCCATGGCCCTGTGGCGTTTCCAGAACTCGCCGTTGAGGTCGTTGTCTCGGTCGTCGACGTCGGGTCTGTGAAGATGGATAAGATTACGGCCGAAGAGACAGGCCATGAGCACAATGCCGCCGAAAGATGAGAGTTTGCTTGCTCCTGCAGGACTCATGCTGTCTTGGAGCGATTGCGTCTGCTCAGGCCTACTCATATCGAACGCTTCGTCCGAGGATGGCAGGTTCGTCATAATGTCCTTCTCGTCGATGGTCATGGGCCAGCCAGTGCCGATGCTCGCATACCGATCCTCGCAGAATGCCATCCAGAACGTGCGCCGCCGCTCTTCGCGCTCGGTCCAATCGCGCGGGGGTGGAAGGCATTGCTTGACGTCGAGGCCCGCCCCATCTAAGCGGTGAAGTCCAATCCTGGATGACGTTAGTGACTCCGCTCCGCGACCACATATTCAGCATGCTGTCGCTACTCACATTTGACACAAGCGGACTGCCGCCCCCGTATTCATCCATGCTCTTGGGAAATACATCATCTTGAATTCATATGAAGCCAACAAAACATGAGTTTGTGCATGGGCGACAGATATCATGTGCTCTCCGTAGCCTTTAATGTAGTCACCTTCCACGTACTTGCGTGCACGTTGATAGAACAAGTCCTTCAAATCAATGTACTTGTCTGTTATGGAACAAGCCAAGGTCCAGATTGCGTATCGGAGTGCAACGGGTGGACGTTGATTTGGGGCTCTTGAAGCACAGTCATCAGCTCAAAATGATTACGGGAGGCAAAGTTCATACTTACAGGTTCATGGCCGCCAGATACCTGTACTTGTGAATCATTGGCATGGAAGGGTGAACCTTCTCAAAGTAGATCTGATGCCTGCGTAGGTACTACTGTTAGCTGCGTCACATGCCAAGCATTGAGGGCGAACAAACAGCTCATCGATGGTCTCCTGCGGTGGCAGGGGCTCCTCCAGACCAAGTCCAATCATTTCCCATGGGAAGTTCGTATTGTTCAGGTTGCCCATTCCGATCGGCATGTTGGGGTTTAAGCCGGGGTTCATGCTCGTGTTGAAGTTGAAATCGTCCAGGGGAGGCCCAGGTTGAGGCGACTCGCCCGCAAACTGCCAGCGGTCCATGTCGCGGTCGCCTGGAAGAGTGAGCGTGGCATTCTGGCCGCTGAAGCCACCACCGGCGGCGGCGGCGGCGGCTGGCAGCTGGACGCGGGTAGCTGATGCGGTGTCAAGGTTCAGAGGCGCGGCCGCATTGATCTCGGCACCTGTTGCCGAGTCTTTGGTTTTGTTGAGGAGGGTTTCGACCTGTTCTGCAGATAGAAGCACACGATCAGTAGGCGCGACCACGGGCGCAACGCCAGGACAGCGAGGGGGTTAACGCTCACTGAGACGCTCCTCCAAAGCCTTGACATAGCCCCGCTTGGGGCCGCTCTTTCGGCGCACTTCGTCGTATGCGCACGAGTGGCCTAGCCTGGTGCATGTGCTGCAGCTGGGTTTGATGCCGTCGCATTTCAATTTCCTTTTGCGACAGATCATGCAGGCCAGGCGCTTTGGTTTGGGTATGCTTCTGTTGTCGGCAGTGTCTAGCTCTGCATTGGGAGA
Source organism: Verticillium nonalfalfae (assembly GCF_003724135.2). Classification (NCBI taxonomy): domain Eukaryota; kingdom Fungi; phylum Ascomycota; class Sordariomycetes; order Glomerellales; family Plectosphaerellaceae; genus Verticillium; species Verticillium nonalfalfae. Next base: position 125,704 of record NW_021167269.1, read on the forward strand.
CACGGCTCGATGACGAGACGGAATGCCGCCGCCATCTTGTTCGGTTGATGTCGTCGGCGATGGGGGAGACATGGCGAGGCTGGACAATCGGGCCCGCGGGAGAGAGGATGGACCGCAGCCACAGCCGGGTCACTGTTCGCGATATTTTGGGTTCCCAAGTCGCGGCAGTTGGTGGTGGGTGGTGTGGAGGTTCGACGGGGCTGTAGAGAGTTGGGCGGTCAGGCGGTTTGGCAATCGGGCAGTGGGTGATGAGGGCCTGCGAAGAGGCCAGTCACTGTCATGCCAGGGGCCTTGTTCGCGATCTGTTTTTGGACAAAGGGAACGATTCTAGTTCGTCGTATGTTGTCACTGGTAGGTGATCTATCGTGCGACGCAGATGTTATCGGATCGCTCAATTGAAGTTCTGTCTCAAGGTGAAGATGGCCGGCCCGCCTGAAAATCGGGGGGTGGATAGTGGAAAGGTTGTTGATAAGATGGATGCGCTGAGCAGTCAGCTCGCTTTACATGTATCTGCGACTCAACTTCACGTGGCGAGTGTCAAGCCTATCAGCAAGCCCCATTCCCGGCGAATCTTAGTGAACCGTCTACCTAGCAAGTTTGTAGGGAAGGGCTACCTAGGTGGCCCAGGTGCCTAGACATCTGAAAGAAGAACATGTAGTGGGTACCTACCTACATGTACATGTACAGTCTCGCTCGGCAGCCGAGTGAACCAGGGGATCACGCCAGACAAGGACCCCTTTTTCTGGTGGGCGACATGCGATCCCCAACGCCTCTTCCTACCTGTGCCTGTCCCCCGCCCTCAGAGGGCTTCTTTATTTGAGAGAGCGTGCAGCCGGGTGCGGACTGGTACAGAACAAATTTGCGCCCATGTCATAAGCATTGGAGTTGCTTCATGCACCGTACAAACCAGTACCGCGTGTACTTCACGTACAAATGGCTGTTCACATGGGCAGGGCGCAGCGCAGCCACACACCTTCCTTGCTACTGCTTCCCATAAGGTACCTACAGGGATGAGGTCAATCCAGCACACATCGACTCGGCCCATCGATCCATTGCCGCCCCCGCACTTGCTGCGCACAGCGATGCAACAACGCATCGTCTTCTGCCAGGCAGGCTATGGCGTTGCGTAAGTCCTGCACAGGGTCCAGCTCTACACTCGCGCGATCGACCATGTGCCTGCCAGGCGATGCCAGACGACGCACATGCTTTGGCTCTAGGCAGCAAATTTGCACCTCGCAATCGTCATCTCTCAAAAGTTGTACAAGGCTGGTTCCTCTGCGCAGATGCTTCGAGGTCTGATAGGAAGCTCGATACAAGCGTTGCCAAGGCTGAGTAATCTGGTGCCCCAATTGCCATTCACAAGCCACTTCAAATGGCGATCCAGGAAAGGCACAACTTTACCCCCCCCTTCGCGAACTGTCGGTCTGAAGTATGCCCGCGCTGACTGACACGCACCTCAGCCCCCAGCTCTCGGGTCCTTCCTTTCCGGGACAAAACTGACATGTAGAGAGCGCAACACCCTCCCGTAGAGCTCTATTTTCGTTCTGTATCGATACCAGCAATGCGGAGGGCATTCTGGTCTATAAAAGCGAGGTAATATCGTGTAGGTGCCCATGCCACCACTGGGCTGGGATCACTTGTCTTGATGGTGTGGATAATATCCCCCGTCTCCGTGTGGAAAACATCAAGGCCAGCACCCTGTTCGCTGCCTCCCACGCAGTAGCTGCCGTCAAATGTGAAGCCTGTGGTGTCCTTGATCAGGAATGCGCACCAGCGACATGAATGGAGAACTTACTGATGCTTCGGACAGGGCCTACAGACGTGGTGACCGTGTTCTGGCAGATCCAGTTTGTCGTGTCCCAGAGCGCAATGATGGAATCATACCCACCCGTGGCTAGATAACGAGCAGTCGGCTGCATCTCGGCCGAGAGGCATTGTGAAGCGTGGCCATCCAGCGTGAACTCGATGGCCCCGTCTGGGCCCTCGCGGTGAAGCAGCGGCTGAAAGTCGGGATACGAAAGGATACGGACACGACCCTCGCCAGTGGTCAGGAAGACCTTCTCTCCACTCCAGCAGAACGATACCTGATTTGTCTGCACATCTTGCGTGTGAGTAGACAAGGGTGTCGTTTGGGTAGGAGACAGTATAAAGAGCGTGTCCGCCTACGCCCTTGGTCAGCACGTTCTCAGTAGCATCGATTCTGTGGACTCTGAACGGCACCACTCACTTTGTTGCCTACGACGAGGGTCTCGCCATCTGGGGCCCATGCCAGCGTGAAGGCTTCACCAAGACCCTTGACTTCGTTGGTGCAGGTTTTGCTTCGAACGTCCCAGAATTTGACCACGCCATCAAAACTAATGCTACAGAGCTCTGCATCCTTGGCAGGATTGAAGGCAACCTTGGCAATCGCAGCTGTGTGCCCCTTGAGCTCGGTCGAGAAGCGTGCAACGGGCTTTTCGGGATTCCCTGCAGAAAGGTCAGCCAGCCTTACGGAAACGTGAGTGCCAGGACAAAGAGCGCGAATAGCGCAACTGACAGACACGAAGTATCCTATCCGCTCCCGTGGCAATGAGTGAACCAGTTGGATTCCAAGATATGGACCATATGCTACTTTTTTTCTTGTCAAACATTGAAATCTTCTATGAAGACGAGGGTTTGATACCTGCGTAAAGAGCCGCTGTTGCGTGAACTGGAGCCGAAGCTAGGGTCTTGATACGTTTGTATCTTGATATCTTTCAAGTACGTAGTGAATCGTTCCCTCGGGAGACTTGTCTTCGGGCGAGAGAGCGGTGCCATGTCGATGTACGGGCTGATAGTCCGCTATGAGCGAGTGGCTGTGCGACTTTCTGTGCGTGTGCTTGTGTGCGTATGTGTGGGAAGGGAAGAGGTCGGATGAGACAGAGAAGCAAGCATGCACGGAACCGGTATTGAGATTGAGAGGTAGAGAGAGGCGCGAGGTATTGTGCGATGTCGGATGAGTGTCTTAAGTCTCACAGAAGTTGGTACGTGGCACTTCCTACCAACTACACAGTCCGGTAGCTCGGAGCGAGCCTAAGGCAGACTGAGCACTCCAAATAAAGCGATGCTTCTTGACAACCCCTCTGACAGGAAATATAGCGATGTGTAGTGCCCTGCAAATACTCGTAGGGTACCGAAGCGTACAAAATGCACCAGCTGCTTACCTCTTGAGATGGGGTGGGTCCCCGTCGCCGCTCGGTGACCCACCTCCTAGCCTCACCGACCTCGCCTCTCGCCCTTCCACACAGGTACCCAGCCCCTGACCAGGGCAGGCCAGTGCATACGTAATGTACGTCCTAGCTGGCGGGGACCAGGACATGCTGCACGGTCTGAGACCAGCAGCTCCGAAGCTGGTTACTACTTGCAAACGCGGTTCGGAGCTCGCGATGCTCCATCATTGAAGCATCGACCTACCGCACCTGACGCCGTGCCATTGTCGAACTTCCATAGTACAGTGCACTCCCTCAATACAGTCAGGCCATGCAATTCGATCGATTCTCCTGCGAAGAAGCTTCAGTCGCTGCTAAGCAGTGCACACCTGTACTCGCCGCATCCTCCAAGCGTCCTCATTCAACCTAACGAGGACGGCCATGATCGGACGGTAACGCTGGACTGGAGCCTGCCATCAATTTCCGCTGCGGCGCACTGCCAACATGTACTGGCCCATCGGCACTCCAAAGACCTACGCGACGAGTAGTAGTTCTGGACCCGAGTTCAACCTCGTCGTCTCTGAAGATGGCATCACCAACCCCTTTGACCGAGCCTCAATAAACGAGCCACCGCAACACCCATACGTATCCTCGACCGAACCCTGCCATGAGAACGGGGCGCAAAATGCACTGCCGGAACCATCTGTCGAGTCGACGACTCCCCTAACGCCCGCTACGCCCGCAACACCTGCAGTTCAGTCCGTGGAGCGAGGCGATCCAGATCAACCCGATTCCGCAGCATTCGCGTCAACGCAGATACCCGACGCTGTGAAGTTGCCCCTCAAAGATCCTGTCCTGGCACTGCGAACTTCCCGGAGTGGATCGCTGTTTGCCGTCATCACAGCGACCTCAATGGCTGTTTGGCAGACAAAGGTGGGTTGCGTCCAATTCTCGGCAGTCTGCAGATGACTCTCTGACCCTTCAAGCCTACCGCTATCCTCGCCGTCGTCGTTCGATCTGTGTCGTCCCTCAGTACCTATGGCGAGAATTTCGATCTGCTTATGCGTCCCGACTCGGCCATCCTGGTTGTCCACACGACACAGGGCTATCTCATCACGTACTCCCTCGCCACAGACTCCGAGGCCCACGTTTACAAACCCTACTTCCCCAGCTATGCCAATATACAAAGGCGCCGCCAAATTCACGCCGGACCTGGAGGTAGTGCACCCGACCAATTTCTATGGGGCCCGGGCGAGGGAGCGGGCGTTCGCGATGTCAGCGTTCGTTTCAGGATGGTTATCAAGGTGGATGCAGGAATCGAGAGCGCACTTGCTCTCGATGACGAACTGGTGGTGGCAACAAGGAAGCCAGCAGCTGTGCAATGCATCCGATGGACTCCCGACAACAGCGGAAGCCAGACCAAGACTGAGATGATCAGTCGTATGGGGTGGTTGGACAAGAAGATCACCATAACGGAGATGACCCATGACCGGCCGATGAACCTGTCGACGTGGATCACCAGCGATGGCAAGGCGCATGCTGTCCAACGTGTGTCAGCCCGAAAGTTAGCCGACGGCGAGGCAGATCCAAAAAAGCTCTTCAAGGGTTACTGCTTCCACTCACCTCGGGGCAAGTTCGATCACGCTCGACGTGCTGTCATCAATGCAAGGTTCTCCCTTATAGCAGTCGGCTGTGCCAATGGCAGCATTCATGTATATTCAGCACGCGACTACGCTGGCAACATCCCATCGTCTCATATCCACACACTCCCTGTTTCCCACACTGTCTCAGGCGCCCTTACAACGCTGAGCTACTCGCCAGATGGCTATTGCCTCTTCGCTGGGTTCGAGAAAGGGTGGGCAACATGGAGCGTATATGGCAAGCTTGGAAGCCACAGCTTCAATTTCGATGGCTCGGTTGCAGAGACGGCTGGCGAAGACTGGCTTTCATCTGTCATTGACGCTGTGTGGCTTGGAGGAGGCTCAGAGTTGTTGATAGCAAGTCGGGACCGCGAAGCCATATGGGCGATAGAAATGGCCAGGAGTGCGGTAGCAGGCTGCTACAACTCTGCGAACCTGCTCCGCACCGTCTTACAAACGAGCACCAGTGTCATGATATACCGTGGCTACGATGTCCCCGACCTGGCCTCCATATCGGCAGAACCCTTCCTTTGGCACACAGCCGAAATCCCGCCAGCATATCTGCTCAACCAGTGGCCAATACGGCACACTGTCATTTCTCCTGATGGTCGTTACGTCGCCGTGGCCGGCAGGCGTGGACTGGCACACTATAGCGTGAACAGTGGACGGTGGAAGACCTTTTTGAATGAGGCCGCCGAGAACGAGTTCCAAGTTAGGGGTGGCATGTGTTGGTACCAGCATATCCTCGTAGCTGCGGTTGAGGTCAACCGGACGCATGAGATACGACTGTACTCCAGAGAAGCCGCTTTGGACGGTTCGATGGTTGTGCATTCCCAGCCAGTATCTGCCCCTATCGTTCTGATCACAACGTCGGGTGAAGACTCGCTTCTGGTGTACACTTACGAAAATCTACTGTACCACTTCATCTTTACGCCTTATGCCGGTTCGGTGAGATTGGTGCAACTCGGTCAGATTGCATTCCATGGCATCGTCAGGTCCCCAGCCAGAGTGCGTGGGCTAAGCTGGATCCTACCAGAAAGCCAGCTTGTCGACGGCGACCCATCGCAGGATGTTGCCGTGGCTTCCGTGCTATTCCTGGTCGATGCGAAGCTTGTTCTACTGTGCCCGTCCGTGAATAGCGAAGGGCATCTCAAGTACGACATGAGGGTCATCTCGCAAAACGTCGAGTTTTATGCCAGCATGAGGGACCAGCCGGCCCAGGACGTCCTTGCTTCGTCTCCGCAAAACAACTCGACGAAGACTGTGGACACAAGCTTGAGGAATGCGCTGTGGGTGTTTGATGGCACCGAGTTCAAAGTGTGGCCCGAAATGCAGGATGTCATGCGGGCAGCATCCGGCGAATCCTCTGGCGACCTTCCCGCGACAGTCTCCATACCGATTGACTTCTATCCTCTCTCAACTCTGCAAGCCAAGGGTATTCTTCTGGGTGTGGAAGCTGACTTGGTACAAAGGCGTGACCTGAACTTCTCCCTTTTCCGGTTCACCATCAGGGTCAGTTTGACTTCTTTTTGCTTGAGATACGAGACTTTCTCTAACGTGATCCGCCAGACACATCTTTTCCTACCCAATATTCTTCGTTTCCTCCTCGTGGACAACAGATCTGCCGATGCTGTCAGCCTGGCACAGCAGTTCCAGCATCTCGAATATTTTCCTCATGCGCTAGAGATGTTGCTCCATCAGGTACTGGACGATGAGGTAGACTCTGCGCCCGTGCCAGAGAAAGCGATTCTTCCACGAGTGCTGTCGCTCCTGTCCTGTTTCAAGGAGTACCTCGATATTGTTGTGCAGTGCACGAGAAAGACAGAAGCAAGGCAGTGGCGGACTCTGTTCGCCTACCTGCCGCCGGTGCAGGAGCTATTTGAAGAGTCTCTTCTCCGTGGCTCACTCAAGACAGCCGGGGGCTACCTGATTATTCTTCACACATTGGATGAATTGGGCTCTGCCCCTGAGCAAACTGTGAGACTTCTGTCACGCGCTATGCGCGAACAAGACTGGGATCTTTGCAAAGAGTTGGCACGGTTCTTGGCGGCAATGGACGAGACGGGAGATACATTGAGGGATGCGATGGAACAAGTCGATGTGTCGATGGAACGTATCAGCGACTCACCTTCACCGGGAGGAGGATTAAGCCATTTGCGGCTCCCGGTGAGTCGCAGGGGGCTGAACGGTTTGGGCTCAAAGACGAGTGAGGATGGAGAGGAGTCTGACACACTTTCCGGAAGCGATGCGGCGAGCTTTTCGTCAGAGCGACGCTGAGGACAGACTTGAGGTCGCTTGCATGTAGGAATGAGGCCTAACAAGGTTCTATGGACTTGCTTGATGTTCCTCTACCTGAACTGTTAGGTGCGGTCGCCTCGCTATTGACAACTGTTGGATATGTGCATTCATTCCCTCGTCAGCAACAGTGGCTTGTGGTGGGCGGTTTTACGGTACGATAAGATGCCGCCCGATAACCAGCAGTACTGGCGCACACAGCCCCCCCACCTCACTTCCCCACGGCACCACATGGGATCTTGTCTTGACTGCATCAATCACTTCTGGTGCAGTAGACTGCTTGAACGACCGTCGCATAGCAGAGCCGCAGCAGCACGCCCGTGAGCGCCATAGGGCACAAGCTACCACCCTGATTCGAGCTTTCTATCTCACAGACTTCGACACCCAGCCAGCAAACGGCGCGACACCCTTTGGCTGGGCCACAATACAGACCAAGAAGAAGACGCGATTACAGTACGAGCCGTAGCGGCCTTGGTCTCTTTGATGCCCAGCACCCGCACCATGGAAGACTTTGTGAGCGAGTCCGATAGCGACTACACTAGCTACTGGAGGGACTGGGTAAGACGCATCTCACCTGTCGTTCTGCCTGCTGGATTGCGCACGTATCGCTCGCGGGAGGCACCCATCAACGTTGAAACAGATAACATGGGCGCGAAGCATGACACCAGCTTTACCCCTTATACTGCACCTACCTCCTGTCACGCCTCTTCCCCCCCTCGGCCATGACCACTTGTCGAGGATGCTCACCCTGGCTGCCACGACGCCCATCAAGTCGTGTGACGGCGTCATGTTTTTCGTTGTCTCTTGGGGGACACCCGTCTTGATTTGTGCGATCCTTTGCTGACATACCCTGCTGGATAGTTCATCTCGTCCCGCGGCAACGAGTACTTCTGCGAAATCGACGAGGATTACCTCACCGATCGATTCAACTTGACCGGCCTTAACACGGAGGTCCAGTACTATCAATATGCCCTCGACCTGGTCACCGACGTCTTCGACCTCGACTGCGACGACGACATGAGAGAAACCATTGAGAAATCCGCCCGTCACCTCTACGGCCTCGTCCATGCACGCTACATTGTCACAACACGAGGCCTCCAAAAGATGGTGAGCCATGCTCTTCCCGCTGAAACTCCCTCCCTATCCCTCTTATTCGCATTGCCCCCCCCCACCCCCCCCCTCCATCCCCTCGAGCTGACCACTTTGGCTAATCCTGCATCGATCAGCTCGAAAAGTACAAAAAGGCTGACTTTGGCAAATGCCCTCGCGTCATGTGCCAATCCCACCCTCTCCTGCCAATGGGCCTCTCCGACGTGCCGAACCTCAAGCCCGTCAAGCTCTACTGCACCCGCTGCGAAGACATTTACAACCCAAAGTCGTCACGCCACGCCGCCATCGACGGCGCCTACTTTGGCACGTCCTTCCACAACGTCCTCTTCCAGGTCTACCCCACGCTTGTGCCCGCCAAGAGTATCGAGCGTTACGTGCCCCGCGTGTACGGCTTCAAGGTGCACGCCTCCGCGGCCCTCATACGTTGGCAGAACCAGAAGAAGGACGACATGCGCCGCCGCCTGCGCAAGATGGACGTCGAGGTCGGATTCAGGGACGACAACATGGATGATCTCGAGGAGGTGAGCGGAGATGCACGGGTGACTGTTGTTCAGGATGCCACCGGACAAAACGCAATGGCGTGAACGGCTGAGGGGACGGATCATTGAGTTTTCCCCTTTTGGAATTAGTAATGACGTTATGAACGTTTTCCCTTGGCGCGGCCAGGAATTCCGTCCGAATGCACATCCCGAACCGCGCGAGAAAGAGCCAGGAAGATGTCTCTACGATGTGGAGCACCGGGGGGTTGGGGGTTGATTAACGTCTTCAATACGACGCAACAATTTTATTCAAGGCGTACCGCGAAGCTGCAATCATAACTATTTTTTTTTCAAGGATTCCCTACTTTCATGTCACTTTACCATGGCATTGAAAATGATTCGATTACACTGGGCGATGGTGCTGAAGCTGCATCAGTAATCATGGTAACCAAAATCCGGACGCCCAACGATACCCAATCTGCCCAAATTTTGACGAGAAAGCACAATTCTAAAGAGGCCGTTATTAATATCTGGCCTCGCGTTGGAGGCCTATATACCACACACCACATGCGCAGGATGCCGTGCATGAAGGTCTCTTGATCCACGGTCAAGTACCTAGCGAGCCTGCACAGAGATGTAAGGGTCAAAATGACCCATACTTTGGCCATCTTGACGGCTGTCGAGGCGTCGACCTGATGGTGTCTCCGAGGCAGGATCGAAATAGTCTGCTTGCTCGTGACCTTGATCACGATGATCAGCAGCGTGACCGTTGAAGACACGGTGCGTCGCTCTTGACCCGCTCGGGCTAGGACTGTGGCGGCCGTAGTTCTGTAGGCCCAGCGCTTCTTCCTCATCGCTGATCTTGATGAAATCCTTCTTGTCTGTAGCATAGCTGTAGGAACCGACCCCAGACCACCATGCCTTGTCGTGACTTCGGGGACCCCAGGCCCAGCCCGCACCGTTGCGGATAGGGAGGTGGTAGTAGTAAAACGCAAAGATGGATGTTAGGACACCGATGAGATAGCCGAAGAGGATGTCGAAGGCATGGTGCCTGTAATCGAACCACCGCGACCCTGAGATGAAGACGGACAAGAAGAACGGAACGACGACGATGCACAGAAGGTAGATGGGTGGTGCGGCCGCCTGTCGACGAAGAGCCGTGACCATTTTGTGGTGTTCTGCGAGTGCCTTCTCAGCGACAGCACCAGGTGTGCCCAGCGACTCATCTTGGGGGCCAAGACCGGAACCGCCCTTCTGAAGACGCGACGGAAATGCCGATTGGGATGTGGCATTGCCCCTGTTGGCGGCAAAGGGAATGGTGACAGCGAACTTGCTGGCCAGGAACAGAGACAGATAGATGAGACCGGCAGCCGCTGAGCTTGAGTGGCCGGATGGGTAACTGCGGAAGCCATCGTCAAGCTTGCTCGAGTCGGTGTTCTTGCAAATGTCGGGCGAGACCAGCATCCCCAAGCCCACTAGCTGCTCCAAGTTGAGATTGGAGGGTATGGCTGCTGATCCACTGGCGATGCCTCCGATGATGTACTGTTGAAAGTTGGCCAGGTCGGGTTCGCATCGCGACAGCAGGTCAGGTCGCGGCTTTCCGAACATGTTCTTCATTCCATTGGTGATGAACCACGCACCGACAATAGCCAAGGCTAGGCCAAGCAGGCCGACGTGCAGCTCCCATAGCTTCCGCTTCCAGATGAGAGACTTGGGTGTACCCTCGGGGACAGTGTTGCCGGGAACGAAGATCAAGCACACTAAGAGTATGATGAGGGCCGGAACAAAAAGGTTCAGTACGAGCAGAAGCCAGACAGGTACCGTCTCACTTTCGGTGAAGGGAAACCTGTGCAAAGAGTACAAAGTTAGTCTGAGATATGAGGCGCAGAGGACGTTCTCAACAGAGGACGGCAGAAGGCGACAGAAGAGAAAGCCAAGGGGTAGGGTGGATGAAGCGACGCGTGTAAGTCTTGGTATCTTGGCTGCAGGTCCCCTTTTCGGGGACCCTGATTTGTCTGGTGGAGAGAAAAGGGGAGGGATGGGGAAGAGGTCAGTGAAAGGCGGTATGCTTGTGAATGACTTACGCGATATTAGGGTCGACAAGAGAGAACGGACGCTTGTTTGGCTCGATGAGATGGAGACCGCCGCCAGCTCCTGCGACGATGACGAGAACGACCCAGTCGAAGACGTATGAGCAAATGAGGGAGGCTGTCCATGAGCGATCGTGAGGTTTCGTGAAGCGACCCTTACGCTGGGCTGATGAGGAATCGGGCATTTTGAAGTAGGTTGGCCTTGATGACGGCGACACACTGAGGTTGGTGAGGGGGATGGAGTCGGGCATGGGATGCGACGGTGCAAAAGTCGTCCTGGGGGGGAAGGAGGCGGCGGATGACGGAAGCCAGAAGGATAGCCCGGTTGATATACCTAAGGTCGGTAGTAGGTAGGGTAGGTAGGTAGGTAGGTAGGTACCTAGTGCGATCGAGGCAAGTCGCGGGTCTTTCCTTGGTTGCGACTGACCTGCTAGCGCTTGCGCTACTTGTCAAGAAGGGATGGTAAGGTTCGGGAGGCGCTACCGACGCAGTACACTGCTAAACTCGTTGCGTGGGATGGCGGGAAGCGGTTTGTGTGGAGGATTCCTTGTCTTTGCGTCGTTCCCAGTGGCTGGCTGGCGGGTGGTGTCTTGGAACTACACAACGCTCGCACAGCAGCAAGTGGGGATGAATGTCGCGTACTTGGTACCTAGTCAGGTCCGAGTCACATCCCGGGGGGAGCGCGAGAAAGCCAGAGAGTGCCGACGCGATAGATGACTCCAGGCACGACGACAGCTTTCCTAGTGTCGAGCAAGGGATGATGCAGGCGGTACGTCGAAGTGAATGGCGTCAAAGCTATGCGATGAATTCAGTGCATAGGAGGGGGGAGGAGGGAGGGTGGAAAGGGGGGGGGAGAGAGAGTGAGTGAGTGTGAGAGAAACAGAAAGGCAGATGTTGGCGCAGCAAACGCCCACCAATGTTGAACATAAACGGCCAGGGATCAAATGAACTCTGTGCTGGCCGATTGGCCTCTCCCAGCTTTCAAGTAAAGCGCCTCGCCGCGGTTAGATCAACCCGAGCGGCAGAGGGAGGCGCAGACGTTGATCATGACACTAGAGCAATGTTTGGAAAGGAACCATCCATGTTTGACGTAACCCTGCGTCGCCTGAGCCTACCTTAACCGCGTGCCTTGCTCGCCTACCGACTTTGACAGTCGCCCAAAGGTAAGATAACCTAGGTGCAAGCTTTCCCATCGCTCTGCTCCAAGCCTTCGTGATCATTCACGTGTCAGTGCAATACGGTCGCACCGACGTCGTGGGCAAAGTGCAATCGTAAGGCTTGCCTGGTTTGCCTGCCAACATTCCCCAAGCCCCTGAAAAAGGAGGGTCGAGACTGAGCCGTGAAAAATGACGAGTCATGACGCATCGGGCAAGTAGTCGCGTGGCAGTGCATCAGGCGAGGATCATTTCAGCGACTGCAACGCCTCCTCATTCAGAGTAGGTGCCTAGCTAGGGACCTACCTTACCTTGGTGCATGCACCAGAGCTGCGTAGCACATAACCAAATACGACCCCTACAGGGCCTCTTCGATCTCCCCCGCCACAAAGTCCGCCACCCGTGGCCCCACTGCGAAAACACATGAAAACGTTGAGCGCACGCCCAAACTCGTAACTTGCCAACCACATCACATCGCGAGAGTGCCGCAGACCCCAAATGGCAAGTGACCTTCGCACGATTATGAACCACAATGCAGATGTATTTACCCATTCCCTGATGAACCGAAGCCAAACCGACGCATGACTATGTACAATTTTGACACAGCTTCCACCACCGCCGACCGACATTCCCGACGGACACGGCCGAGTACCAGCACCTCCCAGCTCATCCAGTCCACGACCCCAAAAGGCGCAAGTCAGAGAGGCCAAAAGGGGGCTACTGGTCGGTTCGTCATCCAAACCCCCGCCAATCGGCGGTCCGTCGTGCCCAACTCCCACCCAGTCCGTCTTCGAAAGACAACCTCGACTCCAAGCGCCAATCGTGATAGGAAAGGGACACCAATGATCCCGTGTGCCAATCGACCAAGCCGAAACAAGACGCACACAAACAGAAATGAATAGAAAATAACAGGAAAAGAAAAGCAACACAGCCGTGTCCAATGTAGGCCTCCTTGTGCCTTCGAGGCTGCAGAGGAGCGGCAGATGCATGCTCGTCGCTGGAAGTTGTCTGCGCGCAATAATGACGCGTGTGTATGAGGAAGAGGATTGAGAGCATTGTCATCCGTCTATTAGTCGTAAGCGGAAGCGGGCCTATCATGAGCGATCCGCAGTGGTCCACGCCGCATCCTGACAGGAAGTCGAGCCATGATCATGATTAGTATTGACCGTAGTGACTGTCGTCTTCGCGTGTCGAGATCTGGTCCAAAGAGAGGTGTGTGTCCGTGATGCCGAAGTGGGCGGCCATTCTCTTCGCCCACGAGCGGGTCAGGATTGAGGCTGTTCATTGTAAGCATCACGATGCAGTGGGACAAGCGAAGATTGTACTGACCCTTGAGGAACTTTTTGCTAGCGTACTTCTTGAAAAAGGCTTCATGGACGACAGGACGTGCGAGGTAGTCGACCATCAAGTGAGCAACAGGCTCGACCTCCTCCTCGGTGTATCCGGCGTAGTACGCAATGGTTTCGTCCTGTTGGTACAAGTCAGATAAGGCACACCACATGGGAGTTTGGATGAAAGGAGCCATACCCATTCGCCACGGTCCAGGATCATACGAGCCAAGTACATAGCACCGGCAGCGACGTGGCTGGGGCGGTAGGCCAGGAAGCGGTGGTCAAGAAGGCTGATCTCGGTAAGATATTTGCCAATGGTGCGACACTGGATGTCGTAGTTATCGGCCTTGGAGATGCGTCGAAGGAAGTTCATGGGGTTCGGGTAGCTGAGGTCGTAGTTGAGCGTGCTGAGCAGGAATTGTTCGGCACTAAGAATTTCGCCCTCGGTGAAACCGTCGTCCGCAATCTTGCGGAAGTTACCAACATGAGGAGACATAACCTCCTCATATTTGGCCGCAATAAACATGGCTGTAACGCCGACCAGCTGCAGGCGATCCAACTGAACGACCTTTTCCGAGAGGAAGCGGTCGATAATGTTGATGGCCAGGAACAGGGTCTCGGGGAGCAGCGTAAAGCGGGTGTGAACTTCGATGAGCCAGTCCACAAGGATGCCGCGAGTCTTCCACTCCAGGTCGTCCTGGTGCTCCATGTAGTTAGGGTTGGGAACAGACTTGCACTCCAGGTCCCGCAGATACTCAAAGATTTCGTTGGCGTACTCGGCAACCATGAGGGGGTCGTCGAGGTCTTCACTGTCGAGATCCTTCACTCCGGCGGGCAGGCTGGGCTCGGCGGCGGCGACAGGCTCGACGTCGACGGTAGGCGCGCTGGCGTCAACGAGCTCAACCTTGTCCTCGGCGCGAACGCGCTTCTTCAGAGCAGGCTCACCATCGTCGACAGGCGTGGCTTCCTTCAAGGAAGATCCAGTTGTCGAGGGAACCTTGCGTTTCGGGACGGCGGCTATGGATCCAGAGCCGCTTCGCTTCGCATCAGGCTTTTTCAAGTCCTTCGTGCCATGGACGGGACGCGTTGAGGTGGCGCGGGAGTGTTGCTTCTGGATGCCGGTAGGTTGGGCGACCTTGGATACGAGGCTGCCTTTGCTAGCTGCCTTCTTGCCTTCGACGTTGCTGATCTTTCCCACGTTGCTCACATCCTCAAGCGCGCCGCGCTTCCTCTGGATGCCCTGGGCGTTCACAGTCAGGGCGGACTTTTTGGTCTGGAGCACCTTGTTGGGCTCGTCGATGCCTTGCGCGGCGGCTTTGGCGCGCGTCATGCGCGTAGAGCCACTGTTCTCATCATTCTCGTTCGAAACCAGTCGCTGCGTGCGAACCGATCTAGCCTATTGAAGCAGCACGTCAGAACCCGAAAACCCCATGAAGCCGGAGTCAGATCGGTCTCCTCGCCGTTGAAAATGCACAGTAGCAGGTGACAGGTACGTACGGGAGGCATCTTGGCTACGGTGATTAGAAAAGCCGTGTGGTCGACGTAATCGGACGTGGTTGGCGAAGAGTCTGAAGCAATAACAAGGGTCAGCGGCGACGCGTCAAGACGGAGCAGGCGCGATGGTGGGAAGGTCGGGAAGCTTCAAGCTGCTGAAGGCGACAGCGAGTTTCTTTGTACCTTTTATTCGACTCAAGCTTCGAGGTGCAGTGTAGGGAGAGCAATCGACGCGGAAAGGAAGCGGATTGCTTTTGACGTCTCAGCAATGTGTTCAAGGGATTCGCGTCCGGAGAAGCTACAATGCAGAAGAAAAACAATAGCAAAACACGCAAGAGGAAGGCGACAGGACGTCGAGGTGCCAATCGTGGTAAATCTCAAAGAGGAGGTGGAGAGGGAAAGCAAAGCAAAGCAAAG
This sequence comes from Verticillium nonalfalfae, assembly GCF_003724135.2. Taxonomy (NCBI): domain Eukaryota; kingdom Fungi; phylum Ascomycota; class Sordariomycetes; order Glomerellales; family Plectosphaerellaceae; genus Verticillium; species Verticillium nonalfalfae. The sequence goes on from NW_021167269.1 coordinate 140,881, forward strand.
CCAGTCGAGGAAGCGATGTTGTTTTGCTTGGGTCGGGTAGGTAGTGGGAAGACCAGGACGTGAGGTCGTGCAGAGAGGTGGGAAGTGGGTAGAAGTGGATATGTGGTGGGTACGTACCCGTCTCTGGCGGCTGGCAGACGGCGGCCCGCGAACGTGAGGGTGCACCACGACCGCGTCTGAAAGCTGGGGCTGGTCACTACGGATACCGCGTGCCACGCTTCGAATTGCTGGTGCAGATGCGCTGTGCGGTCTGTGTGCTGATGCTGGCGCGTCGAAATTCCTTCTGTTCACAGAGCCGTTCGTGCCTAGTCAATTCGCTTGGGAACTGTCTAGAGCGTGTTGGTCGCGTCGAGGGAAGACTGAGCACCGTACTCGGTCTTACTCGGTGAAAGTGACGCAGGTAGGGCACCTAAGTAAGCGCCCGGCTGCAATGAGAATCTGCTGAAGGTGGAATAGCCCGCGTTGTGAGAGAATGCTGGGGAATATCTTCTCGTGAACGGTAGGAGGCAGGGCGGGAGGAACGAAACAGATAGATGCTGGAGGGTGGATGACGAGACGGGAAGTCAGAGGGAGGCTGGGCTGAAATATGGTTGACAATGCACAAGTCTAAGGGAGGGGTGGACGCGACGGCTCGCGCGATGCATGTCGTCGTGTCGGTGGATTCAGTCACGGTTCAGTTTGTAACATTCAGGCGCAATCCGTCTAGACAGTCAGCAGATCCTGCCAGGTGCTGGCAGCTCTTCTCCTGCAGCTAGGCATGCCGTTCCAGGGGATCTGGGGGTCAGCGTTCACATCAACAGCAGCAACGACCCAGCAACGGCCTGACTATTGGTGTCTCGACGCGCTTGCGACCCACCCTGCCGTCACACTGGGGATCGTGGTCCGTCGCGCCAGTCCTCCTGCTAGATGGGGCAACGAGTTGTGTGGCAGTGTCGCCCACCTGTGGCTGGAGAGACTCGGCAAATCATCGGGTGTAGCAAGCCAACCTGTCCAGCCGCATGGGCAGCTCAGGGTCACGATTCGAAATCTGCATCCGCGGTCCACGCTACTAGAGACAGGCCATCTCGACCTTGATAGCTATTGTCGGGGTTGTGCAAGCAACGCACCTATCTCCACGGCTGGTTCGGGCCAAGAAAAAGGTCGACCAAAGACTCATCTGTCGCATTGAGCTTCCTCTACAGCCAAAGCGGACTCGAAAGCAGAACAAAATCTCGAAACGTTGCCCATTTTCGACCAGCAATGTGCACCTGAACGACCTTTCACCCCTCACATTCTTGACACCTGCAACGCTCCCGTAGGCCCAGCTCCAGAAGCTTGTGCTACCGCCATGATGCTGCAAACGCGTCTTTTTGCGGCTTCGCAGGCCGCTTCAGCTTTGCGGCGATCTATAGCGCTGCAACCAACCTTCGCGCGCCAGTTTGCCTCCGTCCGGGCTCCGCCCAAATCATCCGACCCCAAAAGCATCGACAGCTCGAATACCGTCATAAGCGAATATGCGGCACCCGATTCCACCTCTTCCCCCGTTGTCAAGGACTCGGTTATCATGCGCACGTACAAGCCTCGCACCCCTGGTGTCCGTCATCTCAAGCGTCCCATCAACGACCACTTGTGGAAAGGCAGACCGTTTCTCGCCCTGACCTTCCCGAAGAAGGGCCACGGCAAGGGTGGTCGTAACTCCACGGGCAAGGTCACTGTCAGGCACCGCGGTGGTGGTGCGAAGAGGAGGATCCGGACTGTGGACTTTGATCGGAATAAAGGAGGTCCTCACCTCGTTGACCGAATCGAATACGATCCAGGTCGGAGTGCCCACATTGCCCTCATTACCAATCAGGCCAATGGTCGTAAAAGCTACATCGTTGCCGCAGAGGGCATGCGAGCTGGCGACATCGTCCAGAGCTACCGTTCAGGCATCCCGAAGGCCCTGCTTGATAGCATGGGTGGTGTGGTTGATCCCGGTATCTTGGCCGCCAAAACTGCCTGGAGGGGAAACTGCTTGCCGATGCACATGGTTCCAGTCGGCACGGTGGTCTACAACGTCGGCTCGAGAGCCCGTGGCCCTGCTGTCTTTTGCCGCAGCGCTGGAACCCACGCCATCGTGGTTTCGAAGGAGGAGGAAACCAAGGATGATGGCACCAAGGTCATGACGGGCAAATATGTCACCGTCAGACTTCAGAGTGGCGAGGTCCGCCGAGTAAGCAAGGATGCTTGCGCTACGATAGGGGTGGCGAGCAACCCGCATCATCAGTACAGGCAACTAGGCAAGGCTGGTAGGAGTCGTTGGCTCAATATTCGCCCGACTGTCCGTGGACTTGCGATGAACTCAGGTGCGCACATTGCTCCACGACCTAGCAACAAGCTGCGCAAAGAACATGCTGACAACATCATTAGTTGACCATCCCCATGGTGGTGGCCGAGGCAAGTCGAAGGGTAATCGCCATCCCACAAGTCCCTGGGGAACACCAGTAAGCCTCCTCTCTTTGAATCCACGCATCGACACGGTTGCTAAATCGTGTGATCTAGTCCAAGGGTGGTTACAAGACGCGCCGCAAGCATAATTTCAACAAATGGGTCGTCGAGCCTCGTGTGCGTAACATGGGCAAGAGGCGTGAAAAGGCGTCCAAGGCCTAATAAGAAAGTTCACGTAGAGCCGCTTCTGCTCATGAGAGGTCCGACTGTCTTTCCTGGGCAAACAGAAGGCGGTCTATTTGTTGTATGTGTACCAACCAACCATTTTCTGTACCATAGAGCACTGCCAGACCAGTGGCTGTACTATTCGCATCACGGATGCTATTCCAATGTAAACAATCCCACAGATGCCGTTACAACTGTGTGATTTGTTGTTCGGATGACTTGGCACCCTGGAATCAATGTCGGCTCTAGTGTGCTCAATTGCATTCGATGCGTTCTCGTCGATGCTGTCCATCGTCACACCTTGATCGAGCGTACAGCTTCTGCACGTGGGTAGGTCAAGCAGCCTGAATACCTGAACGATAAATATGAAACGCGTCCCTGTCTTGCTCCGGAGCTAACATAACGCCTCTGTACCTCGTGACGCCGCCTTGACCTGTTGATGGCTTCCTCGGCATACCTTTCGACTGCCGAAACCTCTCTCTACGCCTGAACTGGCAAAACTACGGTTTCCCTAGGCTGTCTCCCATTCGAGAGTGCACTGCCCCTCTACGAATACACATCATCAAGCTCATGGCACTCATTGCTGCTTGAGGACACTTTCTTGGCAGAAATTATCCTTGTGATTGACAACAATCAGGCCAACTTACAAGTCAGCATGGCTTTGGTCACGTTCTTGCGACTCCGTGTCTGTTCTCATACTACCTGGATCCAGATGCTCGTAGTCTTCACAGATTTACCAATGCAAACTACGGGCAGCGTGCCATGACAATCACGGATTTGGTGTCTCCGCTGACTCAAATAAACGGCTTCGCCGATGTTATGATTCCAATCGCACTGAAAAGCCGTGTTTGCCCTAACATGATTCGTAAACCTGCCCAAGAAAAAGTATCACCTCAAACGCCGATGCCACGATTGCTGACAAGTGCCCTCCACTATAGTTGCCTCATCAAATATACCATTGCCGTTATTTGCACCCATTACACCGTAGTATCCCAACACCCAGCCATCAGCGTGTGATGGCACCCCATCTGTCGGTCTTTTTTTTTTTTCCACTTGTTTTGCTCAGAAGTGAGCGATGCGCTCCTCGACGCTGCCCCAGTAAACAACCGGACGAGGCTCGAGGATGCTTAGCTCGCTGCCGAAGCTTCTCCGCTCTTCTTCCATTCCCAGGATGGACGGCTGGTGGTGTATGATGCTGTTGATGGTGCTAGCCGGCGACGAGATGACGCTGGCGCCACACGAGTCCCGGTCGCTGCTGGCGCGGGACGAGGCGGAGGACGAGCGGCGGAAAGAGGCCCGGAGGCTGCTGGAGGAGAAGCGAGCCGTGATGGCTTGGAATCGCGGAGAGGCGTGCATGTTGCTATTTTTCCTGGTTGACGTGCCACTTGTGCTGATACTCGGGGCTTCCTTGCCGGGAGTGGTCCGGACTGTGCGTGTATGAGTGTGTGTGACGGGAATGGCGACGCAGATTGCCGTGCGGGAGTCGATGTAGATAATGTAATACGAGGCACAGCCTATCGCCTCCAGAGACGCGGGAATCAAGTGTCAAACGAGAGTCGAGAAAAGATGAATGTACGATTAAACATAGGACCGTCCACACAGCAGACGAAACGATGGCCAGAGCAGGTTTCTTGGGGCGTGCAAATCACGGCTAGTAACTAATGTCGGTCGAGGGAGACCTTTTAATACATCCAGTCGACACGGGGAGGGGGCCTTCTCTGATCACCGACCGTTCAAACCGCTACAAGAACTCCAGGGGTTTGGAGCAGGCTGTTGTGATGGCCATTGACCCTTCTCAGGGGCTCGACGTGTGTGATCGCCGACCGGGGTTTGAGAGGCGGGGGGGCCCAAGCCGCAAGTGCCAAATAAGTCCGGTGAGACGGTGCACGGCTCGTTTCAACCAGACAGCCAGCATGATTGTCTCCAGGTGGCCACCCCATTCGGCTCGACTAAGTACTGACCTGCGACTTGTCTGAGATGCAGCTGGGGTTCTCGACTGCAGGAGTTCGAGTTCCTGCGGCGCCATGCAGGCAAAACCTTGACATCAAACCATCGTGCCGGCGGCGGGCAGCCCTCCTTTTGGCGTGATGGGAAGCTCCCAAACTGATCTGGTGATGCCTGCTCATGTTCAAGTGGGCTCTGTTGAAGCCCTGCGCCTCACACAAGGTAACCTCCTGCTGTACGTTAACTCTCCGATCAATACAGCCAATTCAACAGGCCTGGTCATAAGAGCTTGGTGCAAATGTTGTTTGTCTATCCAATCTAAGGTGCCTACCTACCCAGGCAGCTATGTCTGGAACGTCCACGACGGCCCGTTGACGCAATCCCTCGAACGCCATCGCTTAAAGACAATACGCACGCACCCATTCGGCCGTCACACTCATTATGCCACCCCGGATCCTTCTCCAACTTCAGTAATTGCTCCAGTCCGGCTTGCGTACTGTGGCGCTCCGCCTGATGCTCTCAACCCAAACCGAGTCGTCGAGGATATTGCTGACCTGCGCCGGACTAACCGCGCTTGTTCGTCGACTGTTCTCCCCCGACCCCAAGCCAGGTTCCTGTAGCTCAAAGCTAAACGCTGAATTGGCCGATTGATGGCTTGGCGACGACGGGCCCGACCGAGGGAAGCTCAACGGATGTTGGTATCCGCCGTCAAGGCCTGGTCCCTGGAGATCGGATGATCCTGACCAGCTCCTGTGATGGGCCCGGTCTGCGTCTTCCGCACTGAGCAGGGTCGACTTACCCTGGCCGCTTTGACGGATCGTTTGTGTCTGCTGCTTACTGCCGTCCTCGTCGTCCACGAAGATGTGCGGAATGTCCAACTGCGGGACTGCAGTCATCCGTCCCGCTTGCTTGCGTTCCTTGTGCTTCTTGAACTGCCGGGAATAGTATCTGGAGCATTGTCAGCATTCAAGGCCACAAGCCCGTGTTTAAGGTGATATGCCGGGAAACTTACAAAGTGTCGAAGAAGCCCAAGACAATTCTTCGCCGCACCTCTTCGTCAACTCGCTGTAACCTGGCGCGGCGGCGCAGGAACTCTTCCAGCCTAATGAGCGTTATCGGCCTGGGTCAGCATACGTTCCAAGTATTGACCACATCTCAATTGTCGCTAACCTTAGACTTTTGCTATCGCTGATGATGTTGTAATGAGCCAATATCATCAGGACAGTAGTGAAAGAGATGCCTCGGTCAGGGTCAGCTGAGACCATGACCTCTTCGAAGAAGATGTTGAAACGTCGTCTTCGTTCTCGAACTTTGACCACGTCAATCTGGGCTAGACGCCGGTTAAGCCTGTCGATATCTACCCCGCTGTAGGCGCTTGCGGTTGCTATCGACGTGTGTCTGGAAACCGTCGCATCGTTTCGTACATCCTCCAAGATGCGACTCACCGAGTCGTCCGCGTCGTAGATTCGCATTTCAAAAACTCCCGACAGCTCCCCCAGTAATCGCGGGAATACGTCTTTGCTGATCCACCCTGTCCCGGCTGGGTCGACGCTGCGCCACGCCTCCTTGAATCGACGAATCTCGTCCCGATCGACAGCTGCTAGACCGCTGGATCGCTGGTATACGTAACTGAAACTCTCGTAGATGAGCGAGACAAAGAGGTTCACAAAGATGTACATGCTCAGGATGTTCCAGGCAACAAATAAGAAACGCGCCCAAGGCTTGCTGCCACAGTCGCTCTGGAAGAAGTCCTCATCATCAACGCAGAAGGGTGGCTCAATATTCGCGTAGTCTTCCATCACAATATTCCACCCTTCACCGCAGCTCATGCGAAATAGTAGGATGAGCGCGTGTGGTACGGTTCGGAAGTTGATGTTACTACTCTCTTGCGAGCCAAATCGAGTGAGGCTGAATGCCTGCGTCAGCGCGATGGCAAAGACAAGGAAGAAGACTAGCCATGTTGCCAAGAGATTGCCAATCGTGGTCAGACTGGCAGCAGCTGTCTTGAAGAGCTGGTCAAGGGCGTCGTTTCTCGGGATGAGGAGGAGGACGATGGCGACCAGGAAGAATTTGTGAATCTGAACATATGTCTCGCCTTCAAGGATTGTCCCTCCGCTGGAAGCCCTGAGGATCAAGAGAATCGTAGTTGAGACGAATGCGCCTGCCACAGCAAGTAGCGAGTACATGTCCCAGGAACTCCTGCGGAACCGAGCCCAGCCCAGGCCGAAGATTCGGATGGAGACGTTCGCCATGTAGACCAGCACAAAAGCCAGGAAGAGGAAATCCCTCATCCGGGACCACCATTCGGGCTCTTCGCGGAATTCCATCATTAGGAGAACCAAGTGTAAGCACAAGACGTAAGTCATGCCTTGGTACCATTTACCCCTTTTCTCTATTGCGCGTTTGTGACACCACTTCTTCCAAGTTTGCTCTGAAGCATCATACGAAGTCTTTGACGGTGAGATATGTTGAAGCAGCTTTCGAAGCTCGAGCCACGATCTTTGTTCAGCCGTCAAGAAGGCGACTCCGGTCTGTTCAGTGTAGTTCCGCATGAAGACGGCAATAAATAGCGTCAATACGAAGACGGTTCCAAGCAGGTTGTAGACGATGAAGAACATGGCGTTGCCCTGGGATGCAAGGCTTTGGGGCTGGAGACCCGGGCCTGTTACGGCCTGTGCTGCGAAAGAAACATCCACCCAACCCTCTTGGCTGAGAATCGAAAAGAGAATGAAGATGGAGTTGCCAAAGTTGTCAAAGTTGAAGTAGTCGTTTGAAGCGACACGGGGCGCGAGCATGGGCCACTCGTCATTGAAAGGTGTGCTGTTGAATTCGCCGAAACAATCGACCAGTCGAATAATAGCGCCATCATTGTCATCGTTGCACGATATCATGAGGCCGTTGAAAAGATTGAGGCCGTAAACAGCGAACGGGATTAGTAGTGAGATGGACACGAAAGATGCCTGCCGAGAAAGTCCGGATTAGAGGAAAGTTCTCACGGAGGCAGAGATGGCGACTTACACTCAGGATTTTCCAGCCACTGACGATGATGAGGGAATGGAAAGTGTCTCTGGCACTGTCGCTGACGTTGAGGAGACGTAGAGCACGCAAAGCCTTGAAGGCACCGATTGCTCGGGATATCTCTCCATCTTTCGCCAAGAGAGTACCGACATTGATCAGGAGAGTGGCGAGTACGATACCATCAATGATGCCCCAGGAGCTTCGGTAGTAGGCGTTCGGCGTAAAAAAGAAGCCGTCCGCAATGACCTTGATCACAGCCTCCACGAAAAAGACTATCGCGAATGCCATGTCTGTCCAGACGTACCAGAAGGTAATACTAAACTCTGGATGCTGCTCTTGGTACTCTTTTTGGTACAGCGGGGTCGTGACGCAAGCAATGATTACCATCGCTACGATAGCAGCATAAATGAAGACGCTAAAAGTGTACCAGGCGATCTTGTTGGGCTCGACGCCATCGAACCGCTCGCTGCCTCTGCCGGGTCCCACCAACCTTTGACAGGCACGACGGAGAGGGTTATGTGAGGTCAAGAAGAATAGGGAATTGTTATAATTCGGATGACGCGCGAGATACTCTCTCTGGGCCTTGCGTCTCGCCGACGTGGCAGAGACAACCTGACGCGCCATCTGTCGAGGATCGAGTGTTTCATTGGTGCCCTCGAGGCGTATGTTTGAGTAAAACGGATTGGGATCTTTACCACTCATCCGCGCAACAAGTTTGCCCCACCACTTCGAGAGAAAGCCGGGCTTCACGTCCCCAACGGCGAACGTAGTTGCACGGGGCGCAAGATGCGCTCTCTCGTTGTGCTGAGTTCCTTGAGATGCCTCTTCCGAATCATCAAGGAAGTCTCGGACGACTGCGTCCTTGAGCAGCATCTCCATCATAGCTGGGCCATAGTCGAGGGGATCCTTTTTTCTTCTGGCTCTGCCGAACGAGAAAATGGTGGATAAAGAGAGGTTGCTCGATGATTTTCCAAGTTCCTTCTTTTGTAGAAATGCCTTAACTTGTTCCAATCGCTTTTCGTCCTCACTCACGTCGAAATTTTCCTGAATGACAGCAATAAACATATTGACGAGAATCAAGAAGGCCAGGATGAACCATCCAATTAGGAAGACAGCTCCGACCCAAGACGTACCGAAGGGCAGCGAAGTTTCGGTCACCTCATAAAGAATCGAGGTCCAGTCTTCGCTCGACAGGATTTGCCACATACCCAGAAAAGAATTGTACACATTGAAGAACGATATGTCTTCCTTCTGCGAAATCTCGCCGCGGAACAGCTGAACGGCAAAGAGCGCCATAATGAAGGTGATTAGGAAGACAAAGAGCATCAAGTTCCAGATACCCGTCGCGTTACCCAGAACCCGCCGAATGAGGTTCCCTGTGATTGGAACAGCGAGGACAACTCGGTAGATTCGAAGAATCTGAAATATGGTCAAGTAGGCGTACACCTGTCCTGCATTCCGTATTGGTGGGAGGAGGATTGTGGACGTCGTTACGGCCAAAAATAGATCGAAGAGATTTTTCCACGTGCTGTGGAATCTGCGCCAGTCTGCCGCGAATCTTATGATTATTTCCACGTCGAGAAGGAGGGTTGTGACGACCTCAGCGGCATCAATGAAAGCGGCGCGTCCACTGGACATCGTGGCGCTGCGGAAACACTGCGCCATAAGGCCGAGTGAGATGACAGCGATCCATATCAACGAAGTCTTGTCATATAGTGTTTGTAGACGAGACACGGGAAGCGGCGGCGCCTTTTCTTTTGGCGTAATGAGTGGATCTCGCTCCACGGTGAAAGCACTAGCTCTGCTTTCTTCCCTGATAACTTGGAAAGAGGACGTGATGACGGCAATGAGCAGGTTGATCAGCCAGAGCATCAGGATCATGATTCCTGCACCGAAGTACAGGGCAGCGGGTAGGTAATCCGAGTCTGTCGTGTAATACATGATGTCTGTAAATGTATTGGTACTCATGATTACGAATACCATCTCAAGTGACTGGAGGATATTATCGAAGCTCACGGTGCCTCCATGAGGATTGCTGCCTTGGAGGCATATTGATCCTCGGGGACAGATGAAGCCTTTTCCAGCAAGACTGCCGGGTACCAAAGTCGCCAGGTCCTCCTCGTCCTTCGCGAATACCCAAGGCTCGGTGCCATTGGAGGTTTGATTGAGGTAGCCGCCGCAGAACTGAAACTCGTTGACAAAAGCTCTGGACCGGTCCGCTGGCGCATCAGGGTCAAGCCACACGCAATGACGGCTCAGGCTAGACTTGAAGCTCTGCACGCCAATAATGGCAAATAGAAGCCAAAAGAAAATGATGAGGAAGGCGATTCGGACAAGTAGCGGCGCTGCCTTCTTCAGACTTCGAAGGATAATCTTGGCAGGTTAGCTTTCATAACTCACGTCGAGCAAAATCATCATCAACTTACTGCAGTTCCGTTCGTAATAGCCAGCAAGCGTAGAATCCGCAGGCAGCTGATCATTCGAAACACGTACATGTGGTGTTTACTTTCTAGGCCAGTGATCGCCAGGACAAATGTGATCCAATAAGCGACAACGGCGAGGAAGTCCAGCCGATTGAATGAGTGTCGCATGAAAGCTCGACGGGCGAGCTGATAACGCTGGTGCTCTTCAACCGTTTGAGGGACCGGTTGCCCTTGCATGAAGGTGAGAGACCGGGCGAAAGCAGACGGCCCCAAGTTGATCTGGCGAGGCGCCTTTACAGACTTTTGACGTTGCGGTTGAAATAGGGCTCTGTACTGGTCGGTGACCGCAGCCCGCACTCCTCGTTTGCGGTCGATGGTGCTATATTCTGAGGCATTCAGGATGAAACCAGAAACAATTATTCGCGCGACGAGCTCAAGTGTAAAAACAATAAAGAGACCAAGCATGGCGTAATCAATCCATGTTGTTCCCCATGTGGTAGGCCGTTCATTGCCGTCCTCAAAGACATTGGGGGCCGCCTCAATCGTCAGGAGGACCGTTTGGAAGATGATGAGGACGAGAATCATGGGCTCGGCGAATGGATGAACGAGGAAGTCGCATAGCTTCCTCCTAATAATACTTTTGGAAGAGAAAACACCCAGGGATTTGCCCTTGAGCGGGTTTGACATCGGGGGTCGAGAGGCTACACTGACATGCGGATCAACGGAGAGGAAGCCGCCTGCGGGTTCCTTCTCTACAGGATGTTGAGCTGTGTGCGAGGGGTAGGACGTATCCACGTTGAACATGTGGCCCGAGTTGTATTGTTGCCGTCTACGGTCCTCGCTCGGGGATCGCGATCGCTGGAATGACGTTCGATGGTCAGCGAGTTCTCCTTCGCCGCTACTGATGTTCACAACACGCTGTGACATGGCCCGCATGATGGACCCTGCGCGGTGAAGGGCCTCCGACGTGGAAGGAGAGCGAGATCGCCTATTGTCCCCCGGCGTCAAAGTCTGGCCGTAACTGAAGCGACCAGCAGCGCCGGGCTCCAGGTCATATCCAAGCGATCTGACATCACGGCCACGAGAAGGAGAGGCATCGATGTCGGAGACGGTCTGAAAGCTATCCCGTGGCTGTGCATCGGCCTCCCGAACACCCAATGATCGGGCTATGGGCTGGACATGCGAGGTGAGGGGTACACTATCCGACTCGAAGTAGTCCGGGTTTGTGGGCTCGTCGTAATAAGGATTTGGCGAATCGTATGGGTCGGCAGAAGCTGACAATGTTCGCCCGAACGCCGGTGGAGGTTGGTGTATCTCGGGCGGGAGGGCAAACTGTAACGCTGTTGGATCAATGGGTGATTCAGGGCCTAAGGGACCCTCATTAGGTCGAGCGGCGTATGGCGGTTGCCAATAATTTGAGAGCCCAGGTTGTCCCGCAGGTGCTTGATCTGGAGTCGGCGTGGTAGCCGAATCTCGAGCACTGTTGGGTCGGCCAGCCGGCGGAGGCTGAAGATGGCTGCTCCGCGGGCTGACCTGCTCGTCTGACCCAGATGTCATTTCGAGATGTTGTAAAGCGAGTGCTGGGCGATTCAGGGTATTAGGTGAGTCGGGGCAAGATGCTCGGCGAGAAACAAGAAGATCCAGTCATCTGCATCGAGAGCGCTCGTTGACGGGTATATCATCCGAGGTTTGTCCTGGGCTGCATTGCGGTACTAGAGCGGTATCGTCGTGTGTGCGATTGCGATGTCAGAAGAGGTTCGGGAGGGACCCAAAGGAATGCGCGTTGAAGGAAAGATCGCGAGTGGTCGCTTTGAGTGATTGGGATAGCGAGAGTCCAGACTTGCAACGCTCCCGAGTGTCGGGACGGAAAGGAGATGGATGCGACACCAAACTGCTCGCTCGAGAATCCGTCAGTGCCTGTTGAGTCCCTGGGAGATGTTGGACCTCCCACCATTCCAAGTGGATCTGGCACAGTGCAACACTGGTGCTATGTTTGGCAACCTTGGACATTCCCCTGCAGCGATACGAGATCGGCAGGAGGGCCAACAAACGTGCCAGACAGTGTGCGGGTCTGACACGGGACGGCCTCCTTGACCAAGGGGTGCAAGGGCCTGCCTCCCCAGAGGACCTGCTCCAAGAGCCGAACTCCCATTCCTGCATGGTCAGCCGCACTAGTCCATCAGCCCAAGCCAACCTACAGACTTTCAGTACCTACAGCTACACATCTTTGTGTGCCTCAACCCTGGAATCGAAAGTACTCTAAGGTATCTTCCCAACGCGTCTGGACAGCGCCTACCGTGCCTCAGCTCTGACAGCGATCTTTCGTAGGAAATCGACTTTACGCAACTACGAAAACCCCCATGCGGATTGCGTATGTCCGACAACCCATCAGAAGCAAGTCGCGATCAATTGAACGGACCTTTCTAGATTAACGACCATCTCCCCAATCCTCTGCGCTACTGCGACTCTGCTCAGGCAGCCGGAACCGAGAACGCGGGCCTGGGTCACCCACACCCGACACGCAACCTCATTCGCACAACTCCTAGCAGACTTCCGACACGCCTCTGCAACTTCTTTGCGCCTCACGAACCGACTATACAAGCCACAGCAAGCATATAGAAGTGTGCCGAAAGAGGACAACACAGAGACCGGCCTTGTGCCACTCTTCACTGTCAAGATCCTCGTCGTGACTGTGCGCGCATCATTGCCTCCGATACATGACCATGGTCTCCGGCAGCAAACGCGCGATCCACGAGGTCAGCGGCGACATCGTCGCGGATGAAGATGTTCCTCTGCTGCACCGCATCCGCAACATGTGGCAGTTCGCCAACCTCTGCCAGTGGATCTACCTTTTCGGTAAGGTCGTTAAGTTGGACGACCGGCTCGATACCGAAGTAGGTCACTTGCGTGCCGAGCCGATCACATCACTGTACACCGGCTTCCATCCCACAGCAACACTGACCAGGTGCCAGGAAATCGAGGCCGAATGTCTGAAGCCCAACTCGCTCGTGCCTCAAGAAATTGGACTGGCTCTCCTCAAGAATGTTTCATCTCATCGTGGTCTTACGTGGGTTCTACGTGCTATCCTAGCGGATTGTAATCGAAGACGACTAACTCGCAATGTCTTGCCAGCCACGAGATCTTTGACGAGTACACAAGGAGGCAGTACATGGCTAAGGCTCCCGAGAAGAACCCCTTTGGTACACAGGAAATACCGGCCAAGTTCGCAGAATTTGATGCGTTGACAAAGGTATCGTAGATCGCCGTTGACTTCTTTACTATCTTGGCGTGATCGGTCTGACTTGACATGCGCTTAGATTCGAGTACTGCAACAACTCACACAATGGGTGATGCGCCATCCTGATCGGTTGCGGGAAAAGATGGGAGAGCCCAAAGACGTTGAACAGACCAACTGGGTCAGTCTCTGTCAACTCACTCCTTTCAAACCCGCAAACCTCTGACTCGCTATACAGAGAATTGAGCCAATTGGCTGGGATGCTGATGACAGGACCTACTACGTGCTCGATGACAATAGAGTCTACCGAATGACTGACGCGCCACCTCCAACACCGCCCAAGAAGAAAACGAAAACCGCAAGACAAGGCCGTAGGGCCAGCAAGAGACGCAGGACCATTACAAGCGTGGAGGCCGACGACACAGATGACCCGATTGAAGCGCCGAATAGAGTATCAGAAGGACTAGGTCGCCAGGACGAAGACTTTGGAGGCATGCTGTGGGAATGCGTCGCCATCACGCTCGACGACGTACGTGGACTGATTGCTTCTTTCACCAAGACTCGAGACGAGAATGAAAAGGTGCTCAAATCTCAACTGGAAGAGCATCTTCTTCCCATTCTTGAGAAGCAGGAAGAATCGAGGAAACGCAAGGCTCTCCAGCGAGAGAGGGAGCTCATCAACCTATCGAAGATGGTCAATGCGAAGCGGTCAAGCCGCCTCGCCAATAAGCACGAACAGCAGCTCGCCGAAGAGCAAGCCCGCGAAGAAGAACAGCATCGAGCGGTAGAAGAAGCCGCTGCTCGGAAAGCGGAGCTGAAACAGATCAAACTGGAGGCGGAACGCAACAGGCGACTGGCTTCCCGGGAGAATCGCCTCAAAGACCGCGAAGCACGTCGCCTCAAGCACGAAGACGAGCTCTCCAACCTCTCGGAAGATAGCCGCAGTGCTAGTCAAGGACCTGGCAGGTTGTCTGATCGGCAAAGACGCGCAGAAATTTTGAGGACGAAGCAAGCCCTCCAGATACTTGATCACGAGGATGAGGGGGACGACTGGATCTTTGATTGTGTCTGTGGAGTGTATGGGCAAGTGGACGATGGCACTCATAGCATTGCATGTGAGCAGTGCAATGTTTGGCAACATAGCAAATGCGTGGGAGTGCGAGAAGATGAAGCCGAAGAGTCTGATTTTCACTTTATTTGCTTGTCCTGCCGACGGGCGAAAAACGATGACCCACAAGCGAGAACCACCATCCGGCTCAAGATCAACCGCCCACGCACCGATGCGCCTCTCGATACCGCACCGGACTTCGAACAGTCCTCGATAGGAGCCGCAGAGAAGAAGAAGCCTGCTCTCGACTTGTTTGACAGCAAGGCTGAACTCGGTACCAGGGCAGTCACTGATAAAGACCTAGACGAATCAAGGACACCTTCTGATCTCGAGGCACTCGTTCACGTTGAGCCCGAGCCAGTACCTGTCACCCCGGGCATGACGAAATCAGACGGCCTTCCGGCGACGAGCTTCCCGCCGCTCAACCATGCACCAGTCAACGAAACCCCAATGCTACGGGGCTCGACAAGTCCGATGCGACCGGCTGATAGCCTGTCTTCTCCCATTTCTCGGAGCATACTCGCGACCCCGATTCTCAGCCAGGAAGGCAAACGTGTAGAGGCGGCACATGCCTCGACGCTGCCCTCAACTGAATCCGGCTTCTCTCCGACTAAACAATCACCAGCCCCACTACCACGACCCCGATCAGCCTCCTCCAAAACCAGCAGCGTGCCTGCCGTATTTCCACCCACAATGACACTGGCACCATCCCCCCAGCAGCCAATTCTTACACCCCCTGAGAAACAAGCGGAACCTGCTCGACCACAACCTTCCGATGTTTTTCGAGCCTCGTGACGCATCTGTCACAATACTTTAGACTTGTCATATGAGGGCGCGGTGAGGCTGCGCTCCCTGGCTTGCAGGTCATTATTGGAGGAGCACGAATGGAAAATGGGTGTCAGCAAAGACCGGCAGGACAAGAAAGTGGCAAACTTAGACAGCGTGCCTACGCGGGGTTTGAGGATGCAGGACGTCAAGGTGCGGCCCAGTCAAGTCTGGTGCTGAGCAGCGCCAGCCAGGCAGAGACCAATACAGATGTATTGAGCACCTGCTGTACTACGTATCTATGCTCACTCAGTAGGCAGCAGAATGAATTGACGATGAGTATGCAGGTACGGTGGTAGCTCGGGTTTGAGGTAATAGTAGCGAAGGCGCCATGTCACGTCAGGCGTGGACAAGACGGTGGGACAAGCCAACCAAGCGTGCAAATCACTGTGTCTAGTGGAAGCTTTCCGGCAAATGACGGCCGCTACGCCTCAGGTGAATCGGTTGAGATTGCCAGGATGGTCTGACGTGGTGCTGAATTTCGCTGTATAATGGGGCCCCATATATCCTATTGAGGAAGATATGAATGGAATCGAAAAGGGAGAACCCACCATGGAAGGGGTCTGGAAGGGGATGCAGGGAGAAAGAAGCAGGCTGATGAATGAACGAAACAGGGGCCAGGAGGTGGGCCAAAGGATGAAGGACGAATAAGATGTCTGTTTTGAGTCTGTCATCGGCCAGGTCACAATGCAAGTCCCGGCGTATTGGCTGGCCACACATGATGGCCCTGGCACACCATGAACAGAGGGCGGAGGCAGACGGGTCAGAAGCAGAGCAAGCGCCACAACCTGCGAGATAGCGCCAAATGATAAAAAAAAAACATACTGGGGGACAGAACAATCATTTCTGGATGGACCTAGACAAGCGCCACATGAGATGGTTGGAGGTTGACCAATCGTGGGCGACGCCACCAACGGTTCCGGCAGCACCACGACAAACGCATCGCTCGGCACATTCCAACTTACCATCGACCCAGCTGTTCGCGCGTCCATGACATCCACATGGGTCACGTTCGATTCCACCGCCGACTATAGGCGTGAGGCAGCTGCTTCCACTCCACTTCTGCCGTGGAATACTTCCATCCGAGGCACCTTAGTCGGGGCTCAAGACAAGCTTCACAGCAGCGACCAGTAGCCGACACCAATACCAGGAATGATCTGGCACTGGGCAGGGTGGCCCTGAAACTGGGCCTGTAGCTGCATATTAATCCAGCTCGCCAAATACAACCCCACGGCTGTTTGCCGCACAGGCCCGGTTGATGTTTCTGTCGGATCAGTTGTGTGTCCACCGGGCACGCGCGAACTGGTGGAGGAGCAAGGGAGAGAGAGCACACGGGGAACCCGCTCTCAGGAGAGAGGCTCTAGGGCCCTGGGCGGCAACTAGGCCTCTCAATCCGTTGTTCATATTCCGAATGATTGTTGCCCTCCCTTGGCGCGGCAGTGCGCGATGTATCTGCCACTGCCACCGCGGGATGTTCTGGTTTCAGTGGCGTTGCTGGTCATTGCTCCCATTAACCTAGCACGGTTCAACCCTGTTTTGTTCTTTCTGTTGCTGTCGCAAAGTGCTGACAATACAACGCCATTGGAAGGGGGGTGTGCAGTGTTACTCTGTCGACTGCCACCCAACACTCTGTTGTGGGGGCGTTGCTGGTAGCAGCAGGGTCGGCATGGCGGAGACTGGAACTGGTGCAGACGCGGATGCAGACGCACGCACTGGCTCACGAAGGAGACGATTCCAAAGGAAAATGATAAGCTGAGGTTTGGTTCCCGGGTCGCATGGCACGCGGGGCGATGGAGAGGGTACAGTTGACAGACAACGTGGGAAAACCCTACTCGTGAGGATTGTTCGATATAGGTCCATCAAGAATGTCTTGGGGAAATAGCAGACGGCCTATGTAGGGCTGGATTGGGCTGGGCTGGACTAGGTTGGCCTTGCCAGGAAGGCGAGCTGTCTCCAGGAACGGCATGGCAAGGTCGACCAGTAAGTGCCGTTCGCCCCTCCTCCCCCCCCCCCCCTTCGCTCTACCTCATCACCTCTCTTCTCCCCCCACCTTGTTCCCCAACCATGACATCGCTTGTGATCCCGGATCCATGCACGGCCGAATGCGGCAGTACACTAGATGTCCTTTCGGACGAAGAGAAGCCAACCATGGCCGCCATCATGGCTAGCCCGGGATACTCCAAAGAGGAGCACATGCGTACCATACAAAAGAATCTGACCCCGATCCCCTCTTCATCCCAGCTCTCTTTCTTCTGGATTTAGATCACCATGGAAGTGATAACAAAGGAGGCCCCCTTGCCTTCTCTAGCCCCCGCTCTCCGGCCCAGGTAACCAACAAACCGACGACACAGACACACAGAGCCCCGGAAGAAAGAAACCATATACCCAAAAGCCCCTCAGGTGACAGCCTGTCACCCACGAGGCGGCCTGGTCGCCATAAAGAAACGACTTTCACTCCTAGCCTTCTGCCCTTAACGTAGCACACACCATTTCGACATTGCTGCAGCCTCCGGAGCAGCCGCCTCGCATTTCCGATTCAATCCCTGTCCGATCGGCTGCTTGCAAATCGTCCGCCAAGTCACCCTATTCCTGGATTTGCAGCCTTGGCTGCACTGGCGTGGCAGACAAACCACCTGAGACTCCAACTGCCTTACCTGACCTGCCTTGCCTCGCCTTACATGCCCCTCACACCCTCCCCCATATACTTGTATATGCAGGCATAGCGGCGTCCACCATCGACGTACGACATCTAATAACCTTCGACACTGGCTGCCACGATACCTGCTTCTTCTTCCAATCCCTAAACTCCATGATCTTCCTCGACCAAGGCATTCATCCAGAGACCTCCGCCCATCGTTAGGAACGCCGCCCTCATTTACCTGAACCTGGTTACAGCTTGGGTTTTGTCTCGCAGCATATACCGTCAGCTTCAGCATCTTGACAATTTTTTTTATCGGCGATACATCTGTTGGCCCTACTGCGCTCGGTCGTCTGCCCGCTTATATCCCGGGACCCCCAAAACCACACATCAGCCTCTTTGGCCTCACTTGGTTTTCGACGACGCAGTTGATAAAAGTGACACCTCGTTCTGTCATCGCCTTTACCCTTGCCAAAGGTACACCCGGTATCTCCTTTTGGAATGGAACAGACAGGTCCTCCCTCTCCAGCTCCCTCGAATGATGATATCTATCACGACGGCCTTCATCATCTGATTCGACACAATAACGCGACGTCATACCCAAGAGATCAGCCTTACCCTGAAGATAATCTCATGGGGCATCCAGCCTCCCAGTCAAGGTATGGGACCCCAGACCCACAGCATGATCGACCATACGACCACCCTTCGCCGTATTCCCACCGCGCCCAGGATGGGCAAATCGTGAGTCTCCCCCGCCTATTGCGTGTTTTAGGCTGTGCTGACGGTCTGACAGCCATATCAGCCAAGCTACGATCCAACAGCCACACCATACGCATCAATGAGCGGCATGACACATCAGGTAAGATCCATAGCAATAGCCTCCATGCTATCGACAGTAACTTATGAAGAGCGGCACAGCCCTACAGTACTCCGGATACGTCGCCCCCAACGCCCTCCCGGAGTTCGGATATGATTACTACCCGTAGCGGGTTGACCATTCAAAAACGAGCGACGACGATCAAGCCTCTCGCTGCCCACGCCCCTCGAGTGGAGAAGGCTTCACCGCGAAAGAAAAAGGAACGCAGCAAAGTATCGAAAAAGATGGACGGCGTCCAGAAGCCGCTAAGTGAGCTGGCGCGAGAGAATCCGCAGGTTTTTGTGGCAGACATCAACGCCTACGTGAACAGACCAATCGAGGAGCGTCTGAAAGAGGTCGAGGAGAGCAAAACGCCGGGCAAGATCAAACGCCCCATGAACGCATTCATGCTCTATCGCAAAGCATACCAGAACCTTGCCAAAAGCCTCTGCACACAGAACAACCACCAAGTCGTTTCGCAAGTTTGCGGCAGTGGATGGCCATTGGAGTCTGAACTGATTCGCCAGCAATTTAACGACTGGGCCAAGCTCGAGCGCCTGAATCACCAAGAAGCTCATCCGGGTTACAAGTTTACGCCTTCGAAACCGAAACCTAAAGCCCGGGTGGAAGACGACCAGCCGTCAGATGATGGGAACTTGGACGGCTTTGACTGGTCTGCAGGGCCCATGTCTTCGAGGGGTCGGGAGATGAAGGCACGCAGGCCCCAGGGACAGTACGACGCCCCACCTTCGATCTATCATTCGTACGCTGGCGCCGCGGGAAGTCCGCCTATGGGCTTTGGTACCCCATCTCATTCAATGTATCAATACAGCAACCCTGGAAAGCCCCCGCCGGCTCCTTACACTCACAGTGGCCTACCACCCGGTCAGTATTACCAACAAAGCGTACAACAGCGACATGATGGTGTTGGCTTTGTAGAGGACGTTGTGATCAGAAGGCCTCAATCACCAACCATGGCGTTCGCCTCCATGCCGCAGAGTGAACGACATGACGCGATGGGGCATTTTGGTCATTTGCAGCACCACGTCGGCGGATTGGATTCATTTGTTGAGACCGGAATGATTGGTGCGGACGCCTTGCCGTACGGCGCTGGTGGTTACAGTGACCCGCTTCTGGACGGTCACCACAGATGGCCGAACCCTCTCGATCTGAGTGACGCCAGGCAGGACTTGATGGACGGAATTCCCGGAGGGATGTACAACGATTCTTACTTGGACCCACAGTTGCAGTTGCTGCGAGGCCAAGATAGCAGTTGGAAGGTGGAGGAGCTGGACGGAAGCCATTTCAACAGTTGGATGGATCCGTCAGAGTAATCGCCAGAGTACTCTTGAGCTTACTGTGTTTTTTTTAGCAGCATTCCATCAATTGCAACAAACTTCAAGGATGATTGACTAAGGGAGCGGCAGGTCTCCGAATTAGACTGGATCTGGAGTTAGGGGCGGAGTTCCTTTTACTTTTGTCATTTTTTGGAGCACCAAGCTGGAGATATGCGACACGCCTTGCATTTCGATTCTTAGATGATGATGGTTGCATTTACGGTTGCGGCGAATTGTGCGTGGTGTGCGGAAGTATGGAATGCTAGACGGGCGTTCCTCGATTCGTTTCCGGACATTAGATGCAAAGAAAGGACTGCCACTTGCACAATGGGATTGTTGGAATGTGGTTCAGAATAGTACATAAAACGGATATATCGATATTTTCTTAAGAGCATTATACAGAATATGGTTTGTGCTATCCCACCTACCTAAGGTACCTAGGTAAGTAGGTAGTGTGTCAACTGGGTATCTTAGTGGAGATATGCTCGGGCACGTTAGGGTCCTGCCAAGATGTCCCCCATTGAGGTATCTACCTTATGCGACTTAGGTAATCAAGAACAACCTCGCTCGCCAGCGATGTGCGCTATGATGCCACCCCACACAAGCTACCTGCGCTCACTCGCCGACCTCATTAATTCTCGCCTGTGATCCCGCGATCCTGGACAACTCCGAAACCGATCGAGAAAGGGACAAAGCTTGCAACGATCTCAATCAAAACAACAAAAATCTCTCAGCTCTCTTGCCTGGTCTTCTAAGCTAAACAGCACCACCCGCCTATCAAGATGACGTGGATCTCCCGCTCCGTCACTGCCGTTGGACTTCTGTTGCTAAGCCATGCGTGAGTCGTGGATTCATTTGCAGAGCATCATCCTTCGTAAATTGCTGACGCGTGCCGTTTCTCTTAGTTGTTACTCTGCACAAGAACACTCGACGCTCCAGTCCTTCGGCGCCACATCATCTCTGTCCGCGACAAATCCAGGCACCTCGCTTCCCGCCGATATTGTCATCGAGACAATCGTCGCTACTCTTCTGGTGTGCCTGGGCATCATCACGGGCGCCTCCAATTTCCGACCGATTCAGTGGCGCGTGTGGGCAGGCAAGATTGAGCGCGAAGGTGAGGTTGGATTTTTGAACGGCAGCGGAGTTTCCGACAATGACTATGTTGGCAACCCATTTCGCATTCTCGAAAGTCGGCCGGGTTTCGTCGATATTCGGAAGGAGAGGCGCGAGTTTGCTAAATGGATCAAAGATGGCGATAAGTCCAGCACAAGCTGAATATCAATCCGGGAAAGGACTGTCATGCGGGGTCTGCTCCCTGTCAGGTGCAGGTCTGAGAGTGTTAGCGACGCTGTAGGGGCTACGCGAACTGCATAACGTGTCCGGCCACGCGTACGTCTTGGTGACGACGACGCCAGAACGGTCGCGGCGCAGAGGTCACTGCCAGTCTATGTATTCGTTATGCCGTCCATCCGCGTTTCGGATGGTGGGATGGCTCGATTCGTCATCCTATCCGTTCAAAGAGCGCTGCGTTGCATGTAACATCGCTGAAACAACTTGAGCACCCTTTTTTTCACCATTTTTACCCGATACATTCGTGTTAGTATGCCGCTCATGTCTTTATGCTAAGGTTTCAAGTAGAACGAAGTCTTGGCCACCTTGCATTACAGAAGTCTCGCCGAGGCATTCCCAACTGGCAGGTGCCTACTCATCCTCATCCACAAGCATTGCCAATTAACAACGTGTTGGCCATGCGGCAAAATGGAAACATCAAAGCACAGCAGCTCTCTGCGCAAGTACCGTCTCCATGTCTTTGCTTGTATTGCTGTGTTGGTATTCATCAGACACTACCTAGGCAGCAGCCACGCGATCATGCCAATTTGGTAATCAGTTGCGTCATGGGGATGCGTATTTCCCTGAAGGCAGCAGCACCTGTGGATCAGTCGTTTCCTCGTCTCCTTGATACATGCCTACCTTTCCTACCGCCTTGGGCAAGGTAATTTAAAGCATGGGACCTTGGTGGTTATATTCAACAACAATAACGAACTCCTATGCCAATCGAGAATCCTGTCGTACGACATCGACGTGTAAGAAGCTAACACGCGCTGAAGGTCATATCTATCAGTTTTCTCCGCACTATAGCAACTTTGCACAGTCGTGTCCCAGATGAGTTGACTGCCCTGCCCTGCCCTTCATTCTTGCAACACCAATAGGACACACTGTATACCTCCGGAACACTTCATCACGCCCTTGCTCTATATGAAATGCCTGTGTTCGGCAGACGATTCTCTCATCACCAGCGAGCCCGCGGCGGCTCGAGCCAATGCAGAGGCCAAGTCCACAGCCGCGGACGAGGTCGATTCTCGGGGGTAATTGACGTCAAACGCAGAACTGACGAACGATTATCAAGCGATCTATCTCATATGCCTGTTCGCTTTGAAGGGTCTCGTTCTGAGCGCAGTTTCCACGCGAATCCTCATGCCCAGCAAAAAGCTCTTCCAAGCACGCCACCTGATGGCTCAGATGAATCCTTCAGCCGCCCCTTTCGGCCTTCCGAACAGGCACAGGTATATGCTCCTGGAACCACTGCCGAGAATCACGTGAACAACGAGAGCAACGATTTTTGCGAGACAGCCAATGCAGAAGAAGTCGTTTTGGCCGTCAGCTTCATGGAGACGGGCATTTTAGGATGCGCCTACTTTGCCACCAACACCCAAGAGCTACGGATCCTTCACGATATGCAACATGCCGATGTTGATGTTTTAGAGGCTCTTTTGGCACACGTCCAGCCTACAGTCGTGTTACTGCCCCTCAAGACGCCAGAGGCCGTCGTGGGTCTATTTGAAAGGCATGCGAATATATGGGATGAAGGTACCTGGACATGCGACTGATTCATTTTTGCAGTCGCTAAGTCTTGTTTGTGTAGGCTCCAGGCAATGCTCATACGCGATACGAATGCTGACCTCTGCCGATTTCAGTCATAGCAATGCTGTGAAGCGACTCGCAAACCTAATATTATCCTCTATGTCGGCTCCAGGAGCTGTCGTACGACCTGGTCTCGCTAGTAGCACGACGAAGAGCTTCGAATCCACCTCTGAGCTACGACTACATTCTGCCATCATCGGGGTTACACGACTGAGCTCGTTTATCGACCTCGATAGTCTGTCATCGGTACGCTGAATTCAAACTCTCACATAAACCGTGCGAATATTCTTCCTCACCCATCGTAGGTCGCTTGTGCAGGGGCAGTTCTCGGCGAACTCTCCCGGCGATACGATGGTCACGCGGATGATCCAGGCCACATAAGCTGCCGCGACTTGCAAATGTTTTCTCTGAGCGACTACTTGCTCATCAGCAATGACACAATGTCATCTTTGCAAATATTACGGTCAGAACCTCACCCTAACAGCCAGGCACGGGGTACAGGCAAGACTTCTCAGGGGGGTAAAGAAAGCCTGTCGATATATGGCCTATTCAGCGCCTTGGCGGGAACCACACAGGGAAAGACAAAACTCCGTCAGATAATCGTCAGGCCTACCGTCGACCTCAATTTGATCCATGAGAGACAGCGGACTATCTCGTTCCTGCTGCAGCCGGGAAATACTGAAACCTTGGACACAATATGCCGAACTCTCCGCAAAGTGCCAGATATACGACGAAGCATTACAAAGCTTCGGAAAGGCGTAGATTCTACGTCTTGTCGGGGATCCTTTGATAGAGGTGTATGGTGGACCTTGAGGCGGTTTGTTTTGGGCGCTTTGCAGCTGAGAGAAGCGATCAGAGGACTAAGCCCAGTGGGCGAGATCATCTTAGTTGAGACTGTAGAGGACACCCCACAAGACCAATATTTATCAACATTATGCTGACCAGAAGCACAGATCGTTCGCGTAATATCCCCGAACACCATGAAAGAATTGGGCGAGGCTGTGGGTTCAACCATAGACTTCCGCGATTCTAGGCCAAATTCTCGAGTCACAGTCCGGTGGGGGGTCAACGAGGAGCTTGACCGACTCAAGCGAGACTACAACGGCATGGAAGATTTGTTGAGTCAGGTGGTATCTGATCTTTCTAATGAGCTTCCGGAATGGGCACGCAACATCGTTACAAGTTGCATATTCTGGCCACAGCTTGGATTCTTGACCATGGTTCCGCTCTACCCTGATACCGAAGAGCCAATGTACGACGGGCAGGGCTTGGACTGTGACAACTGGCAGATAATGTTCTCTGCGGAACGGAAAGCGTACTACAAGAACCGTCGGATGCGAGAGCTAGATGCGCATCTAGGCGACATGTACGGGGGTATTCTTGGTAGGCCAAGTGATCTCAAGCTGCGTTTACACACTGACTAGAGTAAAGATCTCGAGGTCGAAATCCTCCACAACCTCGCCGTCGATGTCATGGTACATGAAGACGCTTTACTGGCCGCCGCCGACATCTGCGGCGAGCTGGATGCTTTAGTGGCAATGGCGCTTGCGGCAGGGAAGTATGGTTGGACAGCACCAAAGTTGACGATGTCGAATGTCCTAAGTATCCGCGCTGGCCGGCATCCACTGCAAGAACTGGTGTTGCCTCTTTATATCCCTAACGACTGCTATCTGTCCGGAGGCGAAGATCACGAGACCCCGGGCCTTGGACATGAATCCCGCAGCTCAGGACATTCACCGATGAGCACCTCTACATGTGCCAGCATGACCGTACTAACAGGGCCGAATCATTCGGGGAAAAGCGTCTATCTGAAACAAGTTGCTTTGATCACTTACTTGGCTCATGTTGGCAGCTACGTTCCTGCGGAGGAGGCAATCGTTGGCCTGACAGACAAGATCTTAACGCGACTATCAACACGCGAAACCGTCTCAAGGAACGAGAGCTCGTTTGCTGTAGACCTCAAACAGGTAGCATTCTGCCTCAAGTCAGCCAGTCGCCGAAGTCTAGTTCTTGTTGATGAGTTTGGGAAGGGAACTACAAGCGACGACGGAGCAGGATTTATGGCAGCCTTGGTCAATCATTTCGTCTCGCTGAGGACCAAGAAACCTCGTGTGCTCGCGGCTACACATTTCCATGAGATTTTCGAAGGGCGCTATGTCAGTAAATCTCCGTACCTGACGCTTGCGCACATGGATATTCGTCTCGACTCAAGTGTCAGCCGACTCGACAATCAGCTCGTATACCTATACAGACTGTTACCCGGAGTCTCTACGGAAAGCTTGGGCGCTTTTTGTGCAGCGCTGAGTGGGGTTGACAGCTCAGTCGTTGATCGCGCAAACAATATTGGCCATATCCTTTCAAGTAACGAGGACTTGAACGCAGCATACACTACACTCGATGCCGAAGACTTCAGTAGACTGAGGGATGCTGAGGATGCCGCCCGACGTTTTCTCAACGTTCCGCCGCGCAACCTAGCCATAGGTGTCGTCGGGGACGTTGGGCACGCCCGGAACACTCTGAGGGGTGTTCTCTACGAAGACACAGGCTCGAACTGCCACCCGTGAGAGACTGCTAATTGTAGTCAGATGTCGCTTCAGCAGCATCTTACAGTGTCCTGCACAGATGGGGAACTGAGAAGTTTTGGACCGCAGGACCTTTAGCGTCCAGAAAGGCGGCGCGAGCACGAAAAATATCTCATGGCTTGCATTGTCCTATTCGCACCTCAAACACAGCACTGTACATTATTGCGTGCAATAGGATGCTAGGATCGCTGAGAACACGTGAACCTGATATATTATATTGCTATGCCAGCCGTGTTTGAAGCCTGGGCCTCATTCCTGACAGAGGCAAGGGCGAAGGATGCGGCGAAAGGGGTTGGGAACCGCGTTGAAGCTGCTAGTGTTCCGTCAATGCTGATCTACGCACGACGTACTATCACCCAAATACATACGTACATAAACCTAAATTTGTGTGTAGACCAATCAGCAACATCATGACCGAGCGTGCCGCATAGCATCAGCACCTTAGCACCTCTGTTGATGAAGTCCCGAATGGGCCGTCGAGCCAGAAAGCCATGGAACTGATGCTTCGTTTCCCCCGCTTATGCAAAAACTAAAAGAAGAGGAGACAACCTCATGATAAAGAACAAGGTTTTATCATGCAACGCAATCCCATTGAAAGACATAATTCGTGACAACGATGGTTCCCTTGACTGACGGACAAAAATAGACGTGGGATACGTCATTTCAACCCCAAAACCCAAGCATGGCGACCCCGAAGCCGGCTGCGACAGCGCCGCCAACGGGGTATGCCGTGGGCTTACCCAGTGAACCTGACTCGATTACAACTCCGTTTACTGAAGTAGGCTGGTCGCAGTGGGACGGTTCAAGGCCGAAGCAAGCTTGGGAACTGAGGCTGGAACAGACAGGCGTGGCCGATGTGCCGAGACTGGGATGGTTGGCGGCGACAGTAGTGCCCCCTCCACCGGGAACAACGATTGTGACGGCGAAATCATTGCTGCCCCCTTCTAGTTTCGTGACGCACGTGTCGTAGTTCTCTGAGCATTGGCTCAAGGCAGATGAACATTCACCTTGGTCGAGAGATGTCGCCATGTAGGGGAAGGGAAAGAAGCTGTTTGCAACAAACGAAGCAGCCGCAGTCGGTTGCCCGGCTGGAGAGTCTGGCGCTGTGCCTGTACATACAGCTCTGTACCATCAAGTAAATTAGCCCTGCTGTCGGATGTAGTCTCTGAGGCGATTCATCAGCTTACCCGGACGGACAACAAGCCGGTTGATTGCTGTCGTCAAGTTCGCAAACTTGGTTGTTCTGACAGCAGATGCCGCTGAAGTCTGTGCCTAAAGAAGTAGAGCACAAGTATGTGCCAGCGGGGCAGTCGGCACTCTGTCTTCGAAAAAGCTGGTGGGCTGCTGCGTAATTGTCCGCTGATGGTATATTTAAAGCTGCTGTCGAGGGTGTTGTTGGAGTTGAATGTGACCCTGCTGAGACAGACAGCCAAAGGGAAAGCCCCAAGTGCAATTGTAACAAGCGGTGTTTCGCTGTAGTCATCGAGCGTAAGTTGGCTTGTAGGAGCATCTTCAATATGGGGCTCTTGTGCAGCTGGGAGCGGGGTAGAGATAAGCGGGCCGACCGATACAACGCCAGAAGAGCGCTGTTAGAGCTTGTAGCAACTTTGAAAGGGCGTAGGTGACGAAGCTGGGGAATCGCAATCGTAAACTGGGACAAGAAAGATATGGCCGATATATGATGACCGTTTGTGGGTTCATGACCTCAATGCCGCTGATACGAGTGGCTGGGCGAGTGCTGGGTGGCTGGCGAGCACACAGAAGGCCCAGCTCGTGCAGGCATCAGGGTAGGTAGATTGCATGGCAGGCGAATGCACTACTTGATTGGTTGAGTAGCCTAAGCGATGTTGGCTGGGCAACTAGTGTGTCTAGCACCGTGGTAGAATGCCCAGAAAGTGTCCTCTTCAATCAACGCGAGTCTCGAACATGAGCCAAAATCTGCCTCAATCGACCCAGAGCCCTCATATCTGTTGCTGGGCTGTTGCTTATCTGGTCCCCTGTGTCGTTGAGCTCATTGCGGGCAGCTTCTGCGAGAGGCCCCAAGTCTCCCCATACTTCATCAGTGTAGGAGCTGAGGACATGTCTCCAATCTGCGAGCCAAGTGCTTGTGGCCCGATGACGATCTCGAATACCAAGATGCTGATAGCTTGCATCCCTGTCGCCCGCGATCAGGAAGTCTGGCTGAAAATTTAAAAGTTCGTCCCAACCCTGGTCAGTTCGCTCCAAGGTTTGAGACTGGTCCTCCCCAAAGAGAGCCGACCTCAGCGTTGCGATTTCATGTGGCGACAGCACAGGCGTTGAGTCCAAGCTGTCACGTGTGATGATGTCTTGGGCTTCCGGAACCGACAGAAGCTGTACTGCTTCAATGCCATCGCGACTTGCTTGCACCTCCCATTCTGATGGTCCCCCAGTGTAGCCAGAGAAAGCTGGGCGCATCTGGTTCACGAGCTGGTGGGTCGATGAAGATCCTGGGCCGACTGACGATGAAGTCGTTGTTGTTGGTGAATTGATGAAGTCGTTGTACTGACTTTCTGAAACACGACTGTGCTCAGGGCTGCTGAATTTGTTGCTGCCCGTGTTTCCTTGCCTCGAGAGGGGCGGGGATAGCGAGTTCGCTGTCGCTGCCGCAGAGGTGAATGTCCCGCCAGATGATTGTTGCTGTTTATCGCTAGAAGTAGTTCCAAGCACTGCACTCTCGGGCTGTCCACTGATCACTGTGCGGGATAGGGCCGTGGTTGAAGCCTGGAGGCGAGAGACTAGCGAGGGCGATGGTATCGTTTTGACTTCTGAATCCAGGGCGAGAAAAACGTCTTCTGTATCATGTTCCTTGCCTTTTCTCGAAGCCTTCCCACCAGGATCGTTTGAAATTGTCATAGTTGCGTGTCGACAGGTGACAACTACTCAAAGGATGTCGAGGAAGATGGAGGTTATGTGCTAATGGGCATACTTTTACCGAGGCTGGCACATTAGCTTAGGTAGGTAGGTAGGTACCTGGCATATGGGGTGCAGTCGGCCCCACGGTTCGTTCAGCCGATCTAATCGATACGGGCCCCAACGGATATGCATTCACTTGGTTTAGATGAGCGAAATTCCGTTTTCGGGGCGATGTAGTTATGCCATAAGAGTCAATCGACATACGGTTATCCGTTGTCTTATCATTATTTATGCTGTGTACCCAGGCATACTGGGTGGGGCATTGCCGTCGAGGTAGTGAGGTCCGACCTAAGCAGACACTGGGACCACCGCCCATCCCGCACACCACACTGCTGCACCACGTCGAACCCAACCCACCTACCTGACCTCAACCGCATTACTCGACGATTACCACCACCACACCCAGACGCCGCCCTGCTGGTACACACCTTTCCACCCGCTTCCACTGCTGTAGCCCAAACTGACTGAGGTAACTGGTCACCACCAGTCTACCTTGATAGGAGGTAAGGCAAGCTATGACTGCATGCCCGTCGTCTCGGGGCTGTCCTTTGGCTTCAACTCCCCTCTAGCCTTCCGGTTCCAGGTCCCTGCCCCTCCACCCAACCAACACGCACTTGCCCTTCCCTGAGCTGCATCATCGCCGCACGCGCGACCTACCTACCTACCTACTGAAGCCA
Source organism: Verticillium nonalfalfae (assembly GCF_003724135.2). Lineage (NCBI taxonomy): Eukaryota > Fungi > Ascomycota > Sordariomycetes > Glomerellales > Plectosphaerellaceae > Verticillium > Verticillium nonalfalfae. The sequence goes on from NW_021167269.1 coordinate 170,011, forward strand.
GTGTCTCCAGACAAGGTAGCTAGTTGCCTTATTTTCTTGCCTGTTACCTCGTCACGCTACTCGCGCATTTCGTCACTGTTTGGTAGTTGCTCGCCGCCTTCCACCGCTTCTTGCTGTCGTCCCCGTCCCCCATCCAGTCCTTCGATCACTACTCAAACGCAACTGACAATCGACGCAGCTGCCGACCTCGCGAATTCCCATCTCTTATCGCTCGCCGACCATCGCTTGTGACACTCGCACGCACGTCACCCCTTTTCTCCTCTAGGCGCTTGAACCACACAAGCACCTACCTCAGCATTCTTCGCTCACTCCGAGGTGCTCAGCTCCGAAAGACAACTTGCTCCCGAGGACGATAGCTGCAGAACCACTTTTGGACCTGGAAAGTCCACGCCTCTAGGCCAACCATTTGCCACACTGTATCCTTGAGGCAAACGTGTCTGTCTGTCGATTCCCAGTCGTACTCAACTCTACCCCTCCATCGGCACTCGCGGGAAAAATGGTAGACAGCGATACGAACTCTCCGACATGGAAGTTCACGCAGTATGACGCCCTCTCTTCTTCTTGCCCATCTGCCTGTCGTGTGCGGGAAACGTCCTGGGATTGAGCTGACCAGCACTTGACAGGTGCTTCGGCGACAAAGGCGATGTGGAAGATATTACTGAAGGTGAGTCGATCCCCACATGATACTAGAGCACAACCCTTTCCAATGTCGTGGAAGTCTGACGACTGACTCCTTGCAGCCGATATCATCTCCACCGTCGAATTCGACCATACCGGCAACTACCTAGCAACGGGAGACAAGGGTGGACGTGTTGTACTTTTCGAACGGAATGAGACAGTAAGTGGCCAACACATGCAAATTAGGTGATCGCGTTCTTATTGACACCCCTTCTTCTAGAAGAAGACATGCGAATACAAGTTCCACACAGAGTTCCAGTCCCACGAACCCGAGTTCGACTATCTCAAGTCCCTGGAGATCGAAGAGAAGATCAACAAGATCAAATGGTGTCGTCGACAAAATGCATCCCATTATCTTCTGTCGACCAATGACAAGACTATCAAGCTATGGAAAGTCTTCGAAAAGTCACTAAAGGTTGTCGCGGAGAACAACTTGTCGCACGACCTCACCCCAAGCAATGTCGCCGGCGGCGGCGGCGCACCCAGAGCGCCGCCTCCATCTCAGTTCAGAAACGCAACTGACCTCAAACTGCCCCGCCTCACCCACCATGATACTGTCGTCGCAGCCGTGCCGCGACGGACATACGCCAACGCTCACGCGTATCACATCAACAGCATATCGGTGAACAGCGACGGCGAAACCTTCATCAGCAGCGATGATCTTCGCATCAACCTTTGGAATCTCAATATCCAGGACCAAAGTTTTAACATTGTCGACATCAAGCCCGCAAACATGGAAGAGCTTACGGAGGTCATCACTGCCGCCGAGTTCCACCCCCAGAGCTGCAACTGGTTCATGTATGCGAGCTCGAAAGGCACTATCAAGCTGGCTGACATGCGCGAAAGTGCCTTGTGCGACCAGCATGCAAAGTGTACGTTTAACGTTTACTCCTGCATTCTAGTATCACTGCGGTAGCTAACTTGAGTTCTGCTTCGTAGTGTTTGAGCAAGAAGAGGATCCTTCATCTAGGTCGTTCTTCTCCGAGATTATCTCATCCATCTCGGATGTGCGATTCTCCTTCGACGGACGCTACATCCTTTCACGCGACTATCTGACAGTCAAGATCTGGGACATAAACATGGAACGACAACCTGTGAAGACAATTCCGATCCACGAACACCTGCGACCTCGCCTTTGCGACACATATGAAAATGACAGCATTTTCGACAAGTTTGAGGTCGTCTTTTCTGGCGATGCCAAGAATGTAATGACAGGCAGTTACAACAACAACTTTATGATCTACCCTACGGATCCCGAGAAGGAGGTTGAAGTCGTGTTGCAGGCCGACAAGTCAGCCTTCAAAGCGAAGAAGGTTGGCGTGCCAACACCGATTAACGCAGCAACCAGCCCTACGTCGACAAACGGGAAAAAGAGCGGATCGCGTGCTGGTAGCCCAGCTGCTGGGGCCCAGGGTCAGAGAATGCGTAAGGAGACGGATGCTGACCAAATCGACTTCAACAAGAAAATTCTGCATATGAGCTGGCATCCTTTCGAGGATAGTATTGCCATCGCAGCAACGAACAATGTAAGTTGACTTGCCCTTGTTGAGTTTTGCTTTCGGGGGTCCCAGCTTCTTTCGAAGACATACTAACTCGTGACCTGAAGCTCTTCGTCTTTTCGGCCCTGTAAGCTATACGAATTGCATCGTCGAAAGGCTATCCGTGCTGGGCCGCATCATGTGGCGCATGCTGTCAGTGTCCGTGGTCCAGATGCCGTCGATCTCCCGACAGCTAATAGATCATGCTGCATGGGTCTTGGCATTGTGAGCACAACCTTAGCTGAAAGAATGTGTGCACCGTCAGCGGACGAACATGGTTCTTCCGTTTCGGCTGTATTCATATGATACAAGCTATATTGGCAGACACAGGGTCAAGTAGATGAAGAGAGGGGGGCCGGGCTGTGAAGACACGTCTGCCAGATACAGCCGTGCACACCTAGTGAGCATGCTTACCGAGGTGCTCTCTCTTCCGCCCCTCAGTAGCGACTTGATAGCGAATAGGCCTAAAGCGAAGTTCATGACAAGAACAACTCTCCAGTTTCTGTGCATTGTCTGTGGTTTCTGTGTAATTATCTAGGTAGATGTGAGCCGTATGGGTATGTTGGAATCACTGTGTCTTAACCCCTGTTCCGGGCTCCTAATGAGTCCCCTACAAATACTCAACTTGGTTAGAATGGGGTATTATGGTGGGGCGACACGTTACCGCCTGCCGACCAGTTACTCACTAAGGCGTCGTGCGGATTAACGGGACACCTCTGTCTCCAGAAACTGAGCCCCCAGCGCTGGTCCGTCGCCCCTCATTGGTCATCCTAGCATCCTCTCTGCATCGTTCGCTCCCACGGTCAACTTTCCTTTCATGTCCCGACTGCGTTGTAGGGCGAGACCATCTCGATGACTGCAAGCTCGACAAGCAGAAGACGTGGTCCGCCGCGGGGCACCCACGAAACACCTGTCACGGAGAAGGCCCAATCGACTACTCGACAAACAGGCGCTATGCAACCCCTGAATACAGCAAACGAAACGGCCGACACTGACCACATCGACTACGAGAAACAACACGGCGAGCGTGACATGCAGGCATTGTCGCAGGGGCCCGCAACGCTCGCAAGACGCTTGGCTGTCGATGCTCTCCCACAATGGCTTGCAATTGGGGTCATGCTTGGTTTGATCTTTGGTGGCTGCTGTTCTAATGTGCGTAGCTTGTTCCGTTGCACCATTATGCTCGATTGGCGAAGCGCATCAGGCTGATCTTAACGATGTGTAGGTTTACGCTCTTGAAGCCATTATCAAGTCAGTTTGTAGCTTATCAATTGCCATTTGCAAACACTAACCTTTGATGCCATTAGAGTTGAGCCTTCGAGCGGTATGCCCTCCACGAAACCATCTCGTCACGATCACAGTCCATATCTGACATCTATCAACCAGGCACGCTCTTGACATTCGTGCAGTTCTTGTTCGTAGCTGTTACTGGGTACATCTCACAACTTGATCGCTCGCGACCACCATTATTCATTCGGCCAAACAAAGTTCCTCTCCGCCGTTGGATGGTGAATATTTTACTCTTCTTCAGCATCAATGTGTTGAACAACCATGCGTTCAGCTACGACATATCAGTCCCTGTTCACATTATCCTCCGATCTGGCGGAAGTATCACTACTATGGTGGCAGGATCTTTGTACGGCAAGCGATATTCGCGCATACAAATTGTCGCCGTGCTCCTGTTGACCGTGGGGGTTATTACCGCGGCCTGGTCAGATTCACAAACAAAGGTAACAATTCATCCACGACCAACGAGTGATGTGGCCTGTATCACAGTTGTTAATGATTTTTTGCCTCCGATAGAACACAACAGAATCAACTGAGGCTAGTGCTGAGGCACGAGAAGCTAAGCCAACATTCGGGACTGGCCTCGTCATTCTTTTCGTGGCTCAAATCCTGTCTGCAATCATGGGTCTCTACACAGAAGAGACGTACAAGAAGTATGGCCCTCATTGGAAGGAGAACCTCTTCTACTCTCACCTGTTATCTCTGCCGCTCTTCTTGCCCTTCCTGCCTTCTCTTGTGAGACAGTATGGAAGGCTGGCCAACAGCACTCCCCTCTCACTCACACCGTGGGCGGCTGGCAAGTCCGAACCATCTGTCGACGGAACTTCTGTTTATCTGAGCGGAATCCAAGTACCCAGCCAGCTTGCCTACCTTGCTATCAATGTTCTAACGCAGTACGCATGCATTCGAGGCGTCAATCTTCTGGCGGCAGCCTCGTCCGCCTTGACTGTTACAATTGTCCTCAATATACGGAAGCTGGTCAGTTTGTTGTTGAGCATCTGGTTATTTGGGAACACCCTTGCCACTGGAACGTTGGTAGGGGCTGTAGTGGTGTTTGGGGCTGGAGGCTTATACTCGCTTGATTCCAAAAAGAAGCCAACGCGAACGCAGCCGAAGCAAGACCCCGATATGAAATAGACAAGCTCACCCAGCTTCAGGTCACATAATGAGCCCCGAGGTCAGACGAATGGCATATTGTCCATATTGTGGTTGTTACAAACGTGGCCTGAAATGGTGCTGTACTGAGGTGAGTCAGGCTCAAGGGCCAAGCAATTAGTTTTGAGTACCTAGGTTTGGTTCTCTGGAGGCTTGTCCAGTTAAAACATACCCCCGTAAAAGAGTCTATTCTTGCTCTCACCAATGTTAATGGCTTGTACGACTCGAAACTCCATGATTTCGGTAAGGAGTGCAGCTACCGAGAAAATGATTTGATATTATGCGTTTAAGAGAAGCGCTATATATACTTAGGGGGTATCGGCGGACGCCGCCGTTGGTCAAAGCTCAGACACTACCAGATCGATTTCAGCAATGCCTCAGAGTGGGACGCTCGTAGTTAGGCTGCCTGACTCAATCACAGGGTCCTTCAGGTCCACCAGCTTGTCTGCTTTATATCAGGGCTATATACTCTGGCGCGCCCATGCGACGGCGTACCTGCTTTTGACCCCAGCTCATACATTTCTTTCGATCAAGTCATCAAACGCTCAAAAAGGTCGGTCCTACCAAAAAGTATACGACGGTGAGAGCTGCGTGCCCGAGTAGGTTTATCACTATGGCTGGTAAGAACTTCTCCTTCCCTGTTCGATCCTCCACGCATCTACTCAATACGGAACCGGTTCCATCATAACTAGTAAGTCCCCTCACCCGTCTCGCTGCCTGCGGACTTCCTAGAGCGCAAATTTGACTGACCCCTCTTTCAGACGTAATCGTCTCCCTCAAAGACCACATCGTTGGCCTATCGTCGCCCAAGCGGGGCTCATCTTTCCCCAACCCCGGTGTAGAATCTGATGAAGAGGGCCAGGCGGTAGCGCAGGGTGTCGATGGTGATTCAGACACAGAGGAACCTGATGGGGCGGTGAGAGGTGGCGATTCCTCCCACGCGCATTTCGACGAGAGTCCGGCGAATGGAGATCTGCAGGAAGGCATGCTTCCGCGTGACCTGCCCACGCGCACTACTTACTATGACCCTGTCGCTGAGCGTCAGTTGAGTCAGACGGATGCCAAATTGTTCTACCAGAGAAGTCAAATCGGTCAAAAGAGCATTAGCGGCAGCCCTATGGTTACCGGTCATGAGGCTTACGACCACACCAGCCAACCTCCACGCATTGATCATAGACTCGGAGAGCCAGCTCTAGGCTCTATCATGCAGTCTGTCGCCAAATTAGAGTACGAAGGTCAGAGCCCTTCTCGGGGCGATGTGTTTCCTGTCCATTCGGGCAAAGCACCTCTACAAGATCAGGCACAGATCCTGGAGGAGACGCCCCGTCCCACTGCCGGCAATGAATCCAATGCGGCCCTGGGCGCCTTCTCTGACACTGAACCCCACATCACATCTGAGCTCAGCTCCATATCGAAGGACATACAAGACATATTGGACATGAGACGGAAATATATCGAACTCTCTCTTCAAGGTCCTGACGATAACCCTAAGGATCAAGATGACTGGGAGATCTACCCACCACCCCCTGAGCCAGCCTGGGCTCATCAACATGGGACCAGCGCGGGGCTTGCCACGTCTGGCAACAGTGCAGTGAACAGCCTGCAAAGCAGTATGGTGCTACCAGCAGCCGCCACGGGCAGTCAAGTCCCTGGGTCAGCTGACCCTGACATCGACCACACTCTCAAACGATCAAGCAGGAAGAGAAAGCCTGGACAGAATGTTGGCGAGGACTTCGTACCAGAAGAGCTGCTGCCAGTTCCTGGCGTCACAGAGATGACCTTCAAACTTGATGATAGCGGTGTCTATCAAGTTTTCGACAACAAGGATGAAGAAGCCAATGGTCAACCTCTGGTACAAGTTCCTACCATCCGTGAGTTCTACATGAACCTTGATCAAATTCTCAGCCTTTCATCGGACGGGCCAAGCAAAAGCTTTGCATTTCGACGTCTTCAATACCTAGAAGCCAAGTTCAACCTATACGCCTTGTTGAACGAGTACCAGGAGACAGCAGACAGCAAGAAGGTGCCGCATCGAGACTTTTACAACGTCCGCAAGGTTGATACACACGTTCATCACTCCGCCTGTATGAACCAGAAACATCTCTTGCGCTTTATCAAGAGTAAAATGAAGAAGTGCCCGGACGAAGTTGTACTTTATCGCGATGACCGCCATCTCACCTTGGCTGAGGTTTTCGAAAGCATCAACCTCACCGCCTACGATCTCAGCATTGACACCCTCGATATGCATGTAAGTCGTCATGGCAGAAGTGGCTGGTTAAAGGATTCATTCCTGTCCCTTACTAATTGATGTCAGGCACACACCGATTCTTTCCATCGATTTGACAAGTTCAATCTGAAGTACAACCCCATTGGAGAATCGCGGCTGAGAACAATCTTTCTCAAGACTGACAATTTTATCGACGGCCGCTATCTGGCCGAAATCACGAAGGAGGTCATTGCCGATCTTGAGTCAAGCAAGTACCAGATGGTTGAGTGGCGAATCTCCATATATGGCAGGTCGCTCGATGAATGGGACAAGCTTGCCGCTTGGGTCATTGACAACAAGCTATTCTCGCACAATGTGCGGTGGTTGATTCAGATCCCTCGTCTGTATGACGTGTATAAAGCAACCGGCCTCATGGACACCTTTGAACAGGTGGTCAAAAACGTGTTTCAACCTCTGTTTGAGGTTTCCCAGGATCCGTCGAGCCACCCTAAACTCCACATCTTCTTGCAGAGGGTGATCGGCTTCGACAGCGTTGACGACGAGAGCAAAGTCGAGCGCCGTTTGTTCAAGAAGTTCCCTGTCCCGAAGGTCTGGGATTCCAAACAGAACCCGCCTTATAGCTACTGGGTGTATTACATGTGGTCAAACATGGCCTCACTGAACGCACTACGCAAGCGCAGAGGATTCAATACCTTTGTACTGCGTCCTCACTGTGGTGAGGCGGGTGACAGTGAGCATCTTGCCGTCGCAGCACTCTGCTGCCACAGCATTAGTCACGGTCTTTTGCTGCGCAAAGTTCCATTGTTACAGTACATCTATTACCTGGAGCAAATCGGAATCGCTATGTCTCCGCTCAGCAACAACGCTCTCTTCCTGGCATACGAGAGAAACCCTTTCTACCAGTACTTCCGTCGCGGCCTCAACGTCTCCTTATCCACGGACGACCCGCTCCAGTTTGCGTTCACTAAGGAGCCTCTCATGGAGGAGTATGCGGTGGCTGCGCAGATTTACAAGCTCAGCTCCGTAGACATGTGCGAATTGGCCAAGAATTCGGTCAAGCAAAGTGGATATGAGAAGTCTGTCAAAGAACAGTGGCTCGGTCCAAACTTCCATCTTCCTGGCAAGGCCGGTAATTCGATGGAGAAGACAAATGTTCCCGACCGCCGTGAAGATTTCCGTCACCAAACGCTGCAGCAGGAGCGAGACGTGTAAGTTGCAAGGCCCTAAGGTATGCAACAGGTACTAATATATTGCTCATAGGTTACAGCAATACATAGCCTTCAATGCTCGGCATGACACGGACCCGAGCGGCAAGGCACAAGGGCAGAACACAGCAAAGCCTGCGTCAGTTACGCCGCAGTACGTCAACCAGAATGAGCCTGCTGCGCATGAAGGCGCGGTTGTCGCAACTCCGACACGCATGTCGTCGATGACGGAGTCGCCAGGTCTCACAGAGAGCTTCAGTGACGTTCATATTTCGGGTCGAGAACCAATCATTCTGCCTGGTGTGGTAAGCAGAGGAACAAGAAGCGACAGCCTCCGACCAGCAGAAGGGTCTTGAATGGAACAGGAGGCGTTGCTGTTTAATGTGTCGTGTCACTGCAGGTCCCACAAAATTGTACTCGCTCTAGGGAACCTATGGAGGAGCAAGGAAAATTTGTCCTGGCTATCGTGTCAGATCACCATCGTTGCCAATCAAAGAAAAAGATACATTTGTTTGGGTGCTTTTCCTACTGCATGGTAGTGGCAGGTAAATGTAGTTGGCCATGTTAAATTGCACTAAGATGTATGCGAGTGGAGTGATGAAGACGTCATCTACAAAGTGCTCGCCTATGCGTTCCAGAGAGGGCGGGAAGCACTCGGATTGAATTCAATATTGTCTAGATGAGTATCCATATGGCGTAGAAATGGATATTGTCCTGCATAAATACGTGCAAGTGGGTAGGCCCCGCCCGCCGCTCCTACTTGTAGGTAACTGAATCACTTGTCGGCTTTGGGTACCCCCTCCCCGGCCCCTTTATTACATGTTCATCTTCGGGCCCCAAGTCTAGAACCAATTGGGTGATTCCCGCCAAGCCCGCCTGTCCCGCCTCGTCGGGCTTGTCAACAGCTTGCCAACCACCAGCTCCAGCCTGCCTGCTAAACCTGGCTACTGCCTGCCAGACTACACAGGACAGGCTCAAAGTTGGTCGGAGATCCTGTTCTGACAGTAAGTCGTACCTGAATTTCGGTGTTCCTATTCTGCCCTAGCTGATGGCCCTCTCGCGTGACAAACAGATTGACGCCATCAACCGAACACTGCCGCGCGGTCTGCGCCTCTTCCAGACACCTTCCTCATAAACAAGAAGACATCCAGCATCAGCGAGCGATTGTCTCTGCGACACATTCTCCCCCGCACTAAGCAATCGGCCGTAATATTCTACACACTCTGTGACCGTTCATTCGATGCACGCGTGCTGCTAGGCCAGTTGGACATCAAGAGCCACTCGTCGTTGACGCATACTCAATGTAGGACCCCCTTCGGCCCAGTGACTACAACTTCTCGCATGGCAAGCACGTCCAAGTGATGCGCTGATCAAACAACCGCTCTTGTACGCTATGTGTACCTGTGGACTGCTTCCTACTTGAGGCAATGTATACCCCCATCTACAGGTGCTGAGATCGTGCTTCCAGGTTTTGTTGACCGTGTTGTTTCCCAGATCGACCGCCTTAGTTTCGAGTTTATTCTCTGCAACCACCACGAGCACACTGCACGAGACCAAAAGTCGCCTATCTGCGAACAGCCGATACTTCTACGTACTTCGTCGCCCTTAGCAAGCACGTCCGCTATCTTCCGTCTCCAAACCGAGGCCGCGAAGCCCGAGTTGAGGTCATCCCTGTTCGACGTCCCGAACCGACGACATGGGGTTCCAAGCCGTCTGCAGAGCTCTATATGACTATGTGCCGCAGGCAGATGCCGAGCTAGCCATAAGCGAGGGTGATTTGCTATACATCCTGGACAAAAGTTCGGATGACGGATGGTGGAAGGCCAAGAAGAAAGCCAACACTGACGATGGCGATGAACCGATTGGTTTGGTACCGAACAATTATGTGGAAGAGGCAAGATGGAGATGAGTACAAACCAAACAACTTCGACACGAGCTAACCGTCTGTACAGGCCCAGCCGCAGGCAAAAGCTCGCGCAGTATACGAGTATACTCGTCAAACTGACGAAGAATTGTCTTTTCCGGAAGACGCTGCGCTTTTAGTCTACGATGCATCAGATGAGGATTGGATACTTGTTGGCCTCGGCGACGAATATGGCTTCGCGCCCGCCAACTATCTCGAAATGCAGGATGGCGCCACCGAAGCAGCCGCTGTGCCACCTCCAGGGCCTCCGTCCTTGCCAGTACGCCCGACACCGTCCGCAGTGGACGAAGACCATGATTCTGCCGATCGAGCTGCCGCCTTTTCTTCTTCGCCCCCGTCTTCTCATGGCAACCCAGCTGCTGCCTTGGCAGGGGTCATGCAAGGACGCTCGGCACCTTCGGCAGCGTCGCCGCTGACAAGGTCGCCCACATCGCCGTCATACCACGCTGCAGACGACGACGACGGAGGTAGGATTCAGTCCCCCGAACTACCTACCAGGCCACGTTCTCAGATCAGTTCTCCCCCGCCGCACGATTCTGCACGCAGGCAGACCAGCATATCCGATACAAATATCGCCCAGCCACCGGCGCAATATCTCGCGTCGGGAGGGTTCCATATGTATAACATCAATGAGATGGTGTCGGTCATGGGAAAACGTAAGAAGATGCCAACTGTTCTGGGCATTAATTTAGCAACTGGAACCATCCTCATCGCGCCGGAGAGGACACAAGACGGCCCCACACAAGAATGGACAGCAGAAAAGATGGTTCACTATTCGCGTGAAACAAAACACGTCTTCTTGGAACTCGTCAAGCCGAGCAAAAGTGTCGATTTTCATGCCGGCGCCAAGGACACGGCCGAAGAGATCGTGAGCGCTCTCGGTGAGCTGGCTGGAGCTGTTCGAGCTCAAGGATTGCGCGAGGAAATATTCGCCGATGCTGGCAAGGCTCAGAAGAAGGGTCAGGTTCTTTACGACTTTGTTGCACAGGGGGATGATGAGGTTTCAGTATCAGTTGGCGATGAGGTCATCATCCTCGACGATGCTAAAAGCGACGAATGGTGGCAGGTCCGGCGACTGAAGAACGGCAGTCAAGGTGTCGTGCCGAGCAGTTACATCGAGGCGACTGGCATAACCTCGCCAGCAACTAGGGCATCAAACTCGAACGCTGGTCTGTCCACAGTCGAACAGAATCGTCTGGAAGAGATTCGATTGACCAAGGAAGCCATGAAAGCTGCCCAACATGATACACAATCACAGGTAGGGCCTGGTATGCCACTGCCTGAACGCGGCAGTAGTCTTACGGCAAGAGAAAGTGTTAGTAACTCTGGGCAGCGGAGCAAGCGCGAGACAGGACGAGGTGAAGGGAATACGCAAAGGAAATCCAGTCAGTCGCACAGGCCACGGCAAGTCATACATGTGTTTGCTGATCAATTGGTAGAACCCGACGCAGCCAAGGTTCGAACTTGGACTGATCGGTCAAAGTCCTTCAGCGTCGACGCGCAATTTCTCGGCCTGAAGGATGGCAAAATCAATCTGCACAAGATGAATGGCGTCAAGATTGCAGTTCCCATCGCCAAAATGTCACTGGAAGACCTTGAATACGTCGAGGCTGTCACTGGCATCTCATTGGACGAAGATAAGCCACTCTCCAGTGTGAAGAGGAACAGCAAGACTCCCGATTCTCGTGGCACATCCGGCGCAGCCTCAACTGCCAGGTTGGGAGCGGGCGCATCTGTTGAACAGCCACCACAGAGGCCAGAGTACGACTGGTTTCAGTTTTTCCTGTCATGCGACGTTGCTGTGGGCGTATGCGAACGTTATGCACAGGCATTTGCCAAAGAGTCCATGGACGAGAGTATACTTCCTGACGTTGACGCCTCGGTGCTGCGCAATCTTGGCCTTCGCGAGGGCGACATCCTCAAAGTCATGCGTCATCTGGATACAAGATTTGGCCGGACAGGTTCACGCGGAAAACGCAATAAAGATGGTGCTGGCTTTGATGATGATGGTGGTGAAGGTGGTTTATTCTCGGGTCCTGGCGGGGCTTTGCGCAATAATACCAGGAAGGGCAGGCCTGCACCTGCTGTCCAGACGAGCGACGTGGTAGATGCACAAGCATTCGGTGCCCGAACAGAGAACAAAGCACCGGAGTCTCAAAATGTGCAGACTCGGGATGGGAACGGCGACCAGTCCAAGGGGGGGTTCGATGATGATGCTTGGGATGTCAGGCCTGGCAAATCGGCCGAGGAGCCCAAGAAGGTGCAAGCGGAGCCGACGAAGCCGACGCCAGCGCTGACAGGGTCCATGCAAGAGCTCTCTCTCCTTACGGCGCCTCTAGAACCAACAAAGCCACTGTCGAGCCAAACATCAGGGTCCAGTCCTGCCACACAACCGCCAGCGGTAAGCCCACAGCCGACTGGTGCCACGCCTGCTTTCTTTGCACCTGCCAACATGCAAAACACTCAGCAAGCTCAACAACAGGCTGCGCAGCGTCTGCGTCCTGCTCTTCCCCAGGCCTCGCCCACCCAAAGCTCTCTTGTGCCTCCACCACCAGCCCGCCCATTGTCAGCTCCTCAGTCGGCGCAGAACAGCGGATTCGCGCCTCCAGCACTGGCCCCCCAAATGACGGGTCTGAACTATCAGACACGGGTCGCTCCTCCTGGCCAGAGTTTGGATGAGGTAACTCAGGCACGACTTCAACAGCAATTTCTTCAACAGCAGCAGATCCAGCAGCAGCAGCAGCAGCAGCAGCAGATCCAACAGCAGCAGATCCAACAGATGCAGCAGTTTCCAATGCCTGCGTACAGTGGTCAGCACCAGCTCGCGTTCCCGAATGCTGGAGTACAACCGGCGTCCCAGTTCGTGTCAGCTGGAATGACGGGCACGATTCCGCCACAGGCTACCGGTCCCTTTGGCGGCATCAACCGTCAACCCCAATTCTCTCCTATGCAGCCTCAGGCGACGGGCTATGTTGGACCATATCCGCAGGCGCAGCCCTTCAACCCGCAGCCTACGGGTACCATTAACAGTTTCTTGCCACCAGCCTTGGAACCACAGCGTACTGGCCTGCCTCCTTTCCAGCCCCAACCAGCCGGCTTCACTGGTAATGGTAGTGCGGCACAGACACAGCCTCTTCAACCTCAACAGACAGGGCCTGCTCCTCCTGTGCGATTCGGAGTCACGGGGGAGGCCAAGAGGCTCGCGCCCCAGCCCACAGGTCGACGAGCAAACCTGTCTCAAGCCAGTATGTTAGCCCCCGCTTCCCATCCTCCTCAAAGCAGAAACTGACTCTTCACAGCGCCTAACAACCCATTCGGCTTTTAAAGCAGGTTTTTGTCTAGTCGCCGTTTGTACTCTTTTGGTTATGTCCCAACTGGAGCATGTGCCTGACCACCGCACGAACATGAACACGTCAATCGGCCGTTATGGTTGGTTTTGATCACAGCCTTGATGTAGATATTCTGGTCGCCGAGATGGTCCGAGATATTGCAAAGGAGGCCTCGCGTTTCCAATGTGTTTTGCTTCGCTCTATTTAATAAATACGACTGCTAGAAAAAAGCATCCGGCCAATGTATCCCACCTCTCACGTGACAAGGTCTCCGCACCAGTATTGAGAGCAATGTGGATGTTGGGGCGCTCTCAACTCAAGAAACACCTGAGCATGCCTGAACCTGCTTGTTCAAATAATACCTGCCCCGCTCATACAGCGACTTCACTAGATCGTCCCATCTAGCAACACGTCGTCTTCCTGACATTGGAAACACGCTTCCTATGCTGGGATCAGGCTTTCCTTCTCCGTGGTCGCACTGATGCAGTACTTGGTGCGCTGTCTGCGGCGTGCAGTACAGCTTGAGCTTGCTTCTCCTGACCACCCACTGGCCTACTTGGCTGGAACCGCTTGCGAACCGCGCGGATCATCATGACAAACCAGTAAAAGTTGAGTCCATTCAACGTTAGGTTACTGATAAGGTACGCTGCTGCCAGCCACGTCGGAACTGTTGATGAGGTCGTCAAAAATCTCATGGCGTCGGACAACGGGATATTGCTGCCCGGCAAGTTACTTGCCCCCTTCAGCAGCTCAAGTCCAGGAAATGTGTTCATTGCTGCCCAGATATCTTTAAAGACCATGACAGACTGGTAAGTTCCGTAGACGAGACGGCAGCTGAAGAAGGTGAACAAAAGTGCAAGACCATTGTAGAGTTGAGGCTTTGTGCCCGTCATGCCAAGTTTGTCGAAGAACCAGTGTATGTTGAGGAAGGGCGTCGACAACTCCCACAGGATGAAGACGGGGGCGTAGTAGTTGACGAAGGGACGCTATAGACAAGACTCGGTCAGCTTGCCGCTCGAGAGCGAGCTTTCCTGAAGAGAAAGAGGTGGGTGGCGCGACTCACGAAGCCAAAAGAGTAGACGAGCAGGGCACTGACGGCATGGGCAAGAGTGCCAGGACCGAAAACGTCCATGTTCAAACTGGTGACAACCAAATCCCATAGAAAGTAGCCGGCAGCCAAAGCCTGGATCATGCCAACGGCACCAGTGTAGCCCCAAATACGTGCCTGCCAATCCATTTCACGACGTTCCTCGTCGACGAACATGATCCAAAGCGCAAGCCCGTTGATCAACGTACTCTGGAAAAAGGACACAACATGTGCATCCCAATTCACGCGGCGCTTCCTAGGCAAGCTTCTGTAGCGCTCCCCAACTAGTAGATTGGAGAGCAAAGGCGAAATCGGCCAGTAAATGACAGAGTATAGAAGACATGCAATAAGGACTTCGTGGATATGGAGAGGCAGTGAGGGCAGCGACAAGTAATCAGCCCAGGGCTGTACTGCTTTCGAAAGCCATGGCAACGGTTCCAGAGGGAATGGATCCTTCATCTTGGCAAGTCGCAGTATGGTCGGGCCGTTATGCTTCCTTGCGAGCTGTGGTGGGCGTTGCCTGTAGATGCTGTTCAAGTGTCGTGCCAGAAAGACTGGGAGATGGCCAGCGAGCGGTGGATATTTCTGGTTTCGCGATCAAGAGCCCATGATCGTGGGTGGCTATCGGTTTATAAATGGATGCTGCGATTGAAGGCTTTTGCAGCATTGGCGATGTCGAAGTCAGCTGAGGTCCAACGCCTCCTGCCAGGTTTGTCGCAAACACAGCGTGATCAAGAAGCACCTTGCCTACCCCCTCACAATCAAGTATTGTTGAGCTTCCTGGTGCCTGGACCCTCGTCGCCCCACCTCGGACCACAGCGCCTCACACCGCATCATGCTTGTCCAGATGATCCACCCATGTGGAGTCTGTGGCGTGTCCAGGAACACGAGGTCGCTCCGCCTGATTGGCTGATCAGAGGGGTCTATCAAGAGACCCTCGCTCGACCTGGCCTCTACTGATCCTCATGCAACTCCCTCAACAACCCGTCTGAACAGATTGGTCGAGTTTGGGTTTGGTGATCGCGTTCACTTAGCATGGCTGATCTTCTTCTGGACCTCTTGGACGCTGAGCGTACTGATCCTCAGGCTCACTCCAGTCGCGCCAACGATCTCACAGCCCTGGCAACCAAACTCCAATACCTTGATCACTTGGCCGAACAGTCCCAAGCATCACTGTTGTCTGCAGAGCCGCAGAGTTTAGCCCACTCATCCCACTCGCTGCTACTCTCCCTTCAAGACATATCGAAAAGATCCCACAAGACAGTGGTTGACTCGGCGAGCTGCCATGCCACTCTGGAAAGAGCGCTCCCAAGGCTTATGAAGGGCACAACACAGCTGCAAAACGCCATCCCGAAAGTCGACTTTGAAGCCCTTCATTTCTCCTCAACGTATAGCAAAGCCAGCGATAACAACAATTTGCTTCGAAGACGCCGCGCCCTTTTACTGCTCGATAATGTTGAACGACTTGTTGACGTCCTAGAGCTCCCCGCATTGCTTTCCTCGGCCATCACAGCGGTACCGCCGAACTATGCCACTGCTCTTGACTTGAACGGCCATATCAGACGACTGAATCTGCTGCATCCTGAGTCTCCTTTGATTGCATCCGTCTACTGCCAGGCGAGCGAAGCGATAGACCGCCTCACAGCGGATCTCATTGCTACACTAAAGGCCCCCGGCCTTAAACTAGCCACGGCTTTGCGGACTGTGAGCTGGCTTAGGAGAGTCCTTCCTGATTTTGATGGCGATTCAAGCACCGGACGCGACATCCAGGAGCGAACCTTGTCATTTCTGTTTCTTCGTTGCCGCCTCGCAACCCTAGCAACCACTCTCGACGCGCTGCTTCCACTTCAGGAGTTGGCTAACGAGGAAAAGGCTAGGCAGTCTAGCTCGCATAACGTACAGAGCTGGTCTGGCGGTCAGCAAACAGAACGATTCCTAAAGCGCTATGTCGAGATATTCCGCGAGCAAAGCTTCAGCATTGTATCGATGTTCAAAAGCATATTCGGTTCACCAGCAATCTTGCCAGACCAGCCTGCGAGTGATCCTCTGCAACCCCTGCCTTCGGTCCTCTCTGCTTTCCCCCTTCAGTTAATCGAAAAGCTGCTTGAGACACTGCACGAATATCTTCCCGCTGTCAAAGACCAAGCTGCCAGAGACAGCATCCTTACACAAGTACTATACTGTTCTGGTAGCATGGGCCGACTCGGGGGCGATTTCAGCATGCTTCTGCCCGGAATAAGGACCGGAGAATACCAGGTTGCACTAGAAGATGCCGGAAGTACCGAGTGGGTTGATGTCGTAAAGAGACATCGATTGCTAGCGGGACGGCTGGACTCAATTATCGGGGACTATAAGGGTACTGCGATTAGAGGCACATGAATGTCGCGTACGACAGATACGGAAACCACATTTAGGGTCCTTTGACCCCCCATGCTGTTCACCCAGCGCGCGTGCGTCTCGGCTGCGCCCTACAAATATTGCAGTGTTCGACTTGTCTCCTTTCCGCCATGCATCCCCATGAGGGTATCGCACTGCTCGAGCGTAGTTCCACCCATACTTCAGCTGAGTAAGGTTCAGATATCTACGATACCTACCTAAGGTACCGTAGATATGCTGACATACCTGACCTAGGTACCTAGATACCTGGTATGGTACAGTCAGACAATAAAGTCAATCGGATCATGGTAGTAGTAGACCCTGGGTAAGGCTCATCAGGCAGTAATGCTTGCTTACCTAATAGTAGATGAACGAGATAGAACGGGGAGCGCCGTGCGTGCCTGGTTCCATTTGACTGGTCCATACGGTACGTACCTACATCTTGCTAACCCGGCCCCGTGGTCCGGAACAACTCCGGCGGCTCCGCCCAAACCATCGGGATTGTGTAATCTCTACCGTCATGGATCAGCACGCCTACCGTGCGTTCCTACTCACATTTCCAACAACAATAGTATCTCCCATGCTCAACCGTTATCGTGTCAACCACACCGCATGATGGCCCAACATCTCGTCTACGCTCTAACCCCTCTTGCCTAGCCCACGACCATTGCTGTCAGATCACGCGGGACAGCCTGGCTTCTTGGTTCCCAACACCGGCCCCAGTCTCAAAGCAAACCTCTATTCACACGCTCGTATTTCCCCGTGGAGTTCCAATGGCCCACAATGGGAGCGCCAGATCAAAATCCTGTGAGCTACAGTTCCCGATGGTCCTCGCGCCCGGCTGATGCAGATTCGTCAGCCTTTCACTTTGCAGCGGGCCTGGGGTCCGGCGTTTGCTCGGCGGTGCTCCTCCAACCCTTGGACCTGCTGAAGACCCGAGTTCAACAGTCGGGTCATCGGTCACTGTCCTCCTCCTTGAGTGAGGTAGCAGCATCTCCAGACAAGCTACGAACACTTTGGCGAGGCACAGTCCCTTCTGCTTTGCGGACAGGCTTCGGCTCTGCTCTCTACTTCACCTCTCTCAATGCTATCCGCGAACATGTTTCCAAGTCAAATCTTCTGGGACATGCTGCCCCATGCACATCCCATTCATCATCCCTCCCTCGACTTTCAAATTCCGCCAACCTTGTTGCCGGGGCCGTCGCTAGGACCTTTGCCGGCTTCGCACTCATGCCGTTGACTGTCATTAAGGTTCGATACGAGTCGAGCATGTATTCTTACCAATCCATCTTAGGCGCCTCGAAAGACATATACATCGCGAACGGTCTTCGTGGCTTCTTCTCGGGCTTCGGCGCTACGGCTGTCCGCGATGCGCCCTACGCAGGGATGTACGTTCTCTTCTACGAACTGCTTAAAAAGCGCATGAGCAGTCTAGTCGTCCCACAGCAAGCGGTTGTCGGTCACGATGGAAATGCATCGCTTAAGATGTCGCAAGCAGGCACCATTAATTTTACTTCTGCCATCCTCGCCGGAGCGGCGTGCTCGGCCGTCTCGAATCCTTTCGACGCAATCAAAACGCGAATCCAGTTGCAGCCACAGGCGTATCCTAACATGTACCGAGCATGTCGCAAGATGCTCGCGGAGGAAGGCGTAAGATCTCTATTCGATGGCCTCGCCCTGCGAATGAGCAGGAAGGCGCTGAGTTCTGCTCTAGCCTGGACAGTGTATGAAGAACTGATGCGGAGGGCAGAGCGCGTGTGGAACCCAAGTATGGAGCGGGTCGAGGTATAGATTGTACTTGTATCGTTGCTCTCCTCTCAGGTCTTCTCCCAGGTTTGTTCCTCAATATGGGAGGCAGCATGGTCTTGAAATAACACGAGTTTGTCTGGTTGCACTCTTCCATTGACGTACAGCGCAAGCAGCATCATCTTGGCTGCTTCATTTCAGGCCGGTCGAGCACCGGCCAGGTACATCAGGAGCGCAGGCGACTTGCTACGCTTACGGTCTCCCCCCTTCTTCCTCACCCACTCAAACTTTGGGTCATCGCGATCTCGCCTCTTGTCCCCATCTCCGACATCCAACAAGAGCCGACCTGACCTCTTCTCGCGGACATCTCTGGTATGCTTCCAAAGGGTGTCCTGTTCCCATTCTGGTACCCAACGTCTGATGAGGACGTAATCGGGATCCTAGAACACACGATCAGTATGAACAACATTGCTAGAAACCGTTGCTTCCGTAGGTCACTACATACCTGATCCACTTCATACTCGATACGGTAAGTCCGTAATGTTTCGATGGACAGGTGCCTACGGGCCATGCGTGTGTAGGTTGGGCGCGCTACCGCATTGCCGACTGGCACAAAGGGTACCTGAGGGAGTGCTGCTGGCGCCTTGACCTTCTCTGGAACCTTCTCCTTCTTTAGGATGGCAGCAATATGCTTCTCGTCGACACCTGAATTGATGAGGTCCTCTTGGAGACGTCGCTTGTATTCCTTTTCGCGCGCGTCCTTCTCCTTCTGCTCTTGCGCGATTCGTTCCAGCTCCTTCTGCTTGTACTTTGCAACAGCCTCCTTGGCCTGTTTTTCGAGCTTCTCCTTTTCCTCGGCTTCCCGCTCTTCCTCACGCAAACGTTGCAGCTCGAATTCTTTTTTAATGCGTGCTTCTTCCTTGGCCTGCTGTTCCCGCGCACGAATGGTGTCAAGTTCGCGCTTGGCACGCTGCAGCTCAGCCTCCTCGCGGAATTCTTTCTGAGCTCGTCGCTCCTCCTTATCACGAGCTTGGTGAAGCCGCATCTCTTCCAGCTCTCGTCGTGTCTGCTCCATTTCAAACTCCTCTCGGGTCATGTAACCGGACCCGGATCGCGAACGGGAGCGGGAGTGGTCCCGATGGCGGGCTGGCATGACTTGGAGTCCGCGCCGATCATCCTCGGAATCCGAGTGCTCATTGTAAATGCGGTTGTTAATAATAACGGGAGCTGGCGCGGGGGCTGGCGCCGGCGGGGAGTTCGGCGGGCTGGGACGTCGGAAGCGCTCGCGCGAGCGAGAGCGGGTCCTAATGACAGTGCGCTCCGGTACAAGATAGGATTGAGGCCGCTGCTCTGTGGGAAAGTAGCTCACTGGGCGGTGCCGAGGCGGTTCGACATAATTGTAAGGCGGGGAAGCGCGCCTTCTTGATACATGTATGTTCAGATCCTCGTCGTCGGAGTAGTAGCTACTCATTTTGGTAACGAACAGTCGCTATCCTTGGGAAAAGAGTCGTGTTCCAGGGGGTCAGGCGAGGTTTCTCTTAATGCTGACACAGAGGGGAGGGGAAGGGGCCGACGATGTTGAAGCACCTGCAACGCCTACTTGGATGATGTGTAGAGCGGGGTGAAGGAACAGGCTGGAGAGGATGGCTTGTGTGTCCAGAGTAGCCGCGAGTATTCGAACTATCCCCGTATGGAGGGCGGCGATACAGTTGAGCGTGGGTGGGCAGGGAAATAGTGCGCGGGAGGGGGAGGGGAATAAGGGTCGGCAGGGCAGTAGGGTGCGTGTCGGCGTTTTATCTTCGAGCGCCCATCTCGCTCTTCGCCAGTCCTCCGCCACTCATTCTGCTGGTCGCATGCATAACCCCCTCATCCTTCACGCAAGACAGGCTGACAATCGACATCGGCGCCCATGTCGGGCTTTGGCGCCCTTGTAGGGCTGCACCGTGGCCATGTCGTGGCTCGGAAGGATTTGGGGGCCAGAAGGCATCCATGGATGTTGGTGAGAGGAGCTGATCGTATTTTATTGGATTGGCGCGACCACCAACGGGACGGCTGACCCCAAGACCCCGTTCGCTGTCCAATAAGATGAGAATTTGGTATGAGGAGCGGGGTGGCCTACTGACGAAGGGGAAATGGTGGGAACGACAGCAGGCTGCTGGGATCAGCGACGCCGGCGAGGACCAATCCAGGTCACCCCGACTTCACAACTCGGGAGCCTTCTGATGTGGTTGCCTGCCTCAGCTTTGGTCTCACAATGTGTTCTGCGCTGCTGAGCAAGCCAGAGACAGAAAAGTACACGGCCTGTACCGGACTGGCATTCTGTCTATCGCACGGTGCCTGGAGAGAAACAGCTGTGTATTGGAGCCAGCTCGAAGGCTACATCTACCTGTCTAGCTGAACCCTGGCAAACACATAACACCGCAACAGAGACGTCGTGGACGCAGAACAAGGCCAATAAACGGCAGCAGAATCCACTCTGAGCGAAGAACGTGGGCAAGACGCCGATCATAGGAATGGCTAGCGAGGCGTCTCAAGCCGGTGCACTTGTGTCCTCGTCCGGGCTTTCTTTTGAAATGGGTTGGGTTGTGGGTGGATAAGGTAAGCTGTGCACCATGTTGCTCCAGTGCCCCCAAACCCCATCCGTCTCCGCCTTCAGGCACCCTGGGACTTGAGCATCTGATCAATCGCTTGTCGGCTGTTTTTAAAGGTCGTCTCAAGATAATGCAGTTTCTGTCCAAGCTTCTCCACCTCGTTTTCCTTATCTTTGATCTGAGTGTCCAGTTTCTCTGTGAGCTTTGGCGTAGGTAGCGCAACGAACCTGGCGGTTGGTGAGTGCTGAGACACGAGAGCTGACCCGAATGGACTCACATTTTGCCGACTCCCTCGAACACATTGGACCCTCTCGGGAGCCCGGAAACCTCGTCCAAAGTCAAACGCAGCATGCGCATTTCACGCTGCTTGGACGCCGTCTGCGACCGCGCCTGTCCAATCTGTTGTTGGGCTGCAATCGCCTGGCCCTCAATCTCCCTCATCAACTGTTCAGTCACGCAATCCGTATTAGCCTATTGCCCCGCTGCTGCTATTCCAAGGCTGTGCCGTGTGTCAAAATGGGCCCTTACAGACCTTCTCCAGAGCCTGGTTAGGAATCGACATGATGAGAAGCCCTGTAAACAGGTTGCGCGGCCCAAGTCGGTTGCTAGGCGAGTCAGTTGACTATGCAGCTAAGTCTGCTCAGTCGTAGATTCGAACGTCGACGGTGCGAGCCGTGCCTTCAGTGGCATGCGCTGTCCAGCGGTTGCCGAAGTGTTGGTGCGAGTTCGTTTGTCGCAGGCGATGTAGGCAACATGGGCACGGAGAGAGGCGAGCGGCAGAGTCGAGCTCTTCAGGCGGATCCCCACCTCTTTCGAACACTATCGATATGCCTATCGGTTGGCGCTAAGACCACGGCATCATGGCCCCCTTGCATGTATTGTGTATATGGGGCAAACACTGTTGCCGAACTGACTTGATGTTGATGTACAGTACACTTGGAAGTTTTTCTTGAGGCACCTTCTTCTAGCAACAGGCTTTTCTTCCCACAGCGTCGCAGTACCTCGCGCCTCGTTGTCATTTGTTACGCGCCACTGATCACGCTCGCTACACCTTCTCCTTGACCCTCACCACCTGTGGGACAGACAACAGGTGGCCCTGCCACAGCAGCTTGTACTCGTTCTCGCGGCCTCCAAGACACCGCCGAAGCCAGATGCCCCATACAATGTAGTAGTATCCTGTTCAGTCGCATTAGCTTCTCCAGCCAGGAGCAAGTGAGCTGACCGAGCGTGAGACGGGACCAGCAAATTGTGGGCATGTCAAACTGTACCTCCAAGACCCGTCATCAAATGCCACCAACCATGTCCCTCCAGTAAGATCCCCCATGGAAGACCTACACGCCTCCTCCAACGGGTAATTGTATTGCAGTAGTGATTATCCAGATTCCAGATGAAGAATCCGCCAAGAAACACCGCGATCCCTGTACCTACCATCAACCACATGGTTGCCAGGATACGCTTGGCTTTGGCAGGATCTTGAGCATGGAGTTTCGGTCGGAGCTCTGTCTCCATGACATAGACACTGCGGAGTAGAACAATTGCCGTTAAGATACCATAGGAGTTTTGATGGAACAGGGGGTCTTTTGAGATATGATAGTACGCCTACATGGCGGATTTGAAAGTCAGCTGCATGGTCGAGGTGTCGGATACCAGATTCTGACTGTACCGTTATGAATGCTGCCAAGGCAATGAGCGCAAAGCCCAGGCACGCCGAGAACCGATTTGACCTGCGATATGTAAAGGTTGCAAAGCACATAACGCATGTTGTATAAATCATGGACAGTTCGTCAACGAGTTGCATAGGATCTGCACAAGGTCAGAACGAATCGCCGCAGTTCAGGATATCTGCGGCTTTCAACCGCGTTCAAGCTTACACTTCAGAGTGGAATGGAAAGCTGTTGAGCCTGCGCCGACAATGATGTATCCTAGAAAAGATATCACAAAGATGCGGTCGTGTTTATGCTTCAGACAATTCTGAATGCCTCGGGCCCCTAGCCACAGGAACAGCAAATTGGTCAATGTCTGTTTGTCGCCAAGAAGGCGGCATTAGAGATGGCACGACAAGGGGTTCAGTGAAACCAACATTGCAAATTTCTGCGCAGTAGTACGAGACAACGTAATCCTTCAGGTCCATATCAGCACGGCGGTCTTCTGTTGCTGCATGTTTGAATTTGAACTCAGGGAGACGCTACCTCTTCACAAAAATTCAGGGTCACAGTTTTCGGACCCCAGAAACCTTCGTGGCCGTTGCTGTCATCGTAGGGAAAACCAAATGATGGGCCCCTAGAAGGAGTCGTTGAGCTCATCTTGTCGAGCGCGTCTCGTGACAAGCAATCGCAGGTTGGACTTGACGTGAGTAATGCGGCGTGCTCAGTGGTTGAACCAACGACACCTCACTGTAGGCACAGATTACAGACTGGTGATTTAGTTGGGCAACAGCGGTATCAGACAAGTGATGGAGAAAATTGGGGTGGTTGTGACAAAACAGGTTGAGCTTGTCGCTGGTGGGGGGGGGGGGGGGTGGCCAATGGTTCAGTGCTCGGAATGGCCACCAGAGAATCCAAAGCAGTAGGCCGAGGCTGCCGAAGCGCGTGGAGTACGCGTCCTCTCCATGACTGGCATGCTCTGGGAAGGCCATGTGTCCATTCCCCCTTGCATTTCAACTCGAAGCAACTCATACCAAGAGAAGAGCTACGTACGTGCACCGACTATTCAAACAAGCTTTTCCTTCAAGCAGCAGCATGACTGGCAAGCTAATGAAAAAAATAAGAACAAAAAAATTGCCTGAAGTGTCAACCGCAAAAACTTGACACAGCTCGCCTGTCCCCTCCAAGGTTGGGCTGATAAGGTGAGAGGCTTGCGGGTCGGATACCAAGATGAGCCGATAGTATGACAAGTATGCATGGTAGATAGACATTTCGGGGGGATTGCTAGAGGGAGCTGGCCATGGTTTCTGTCGAGAATGACGTAAATATGTATTGAACACCAGGGCCCATCTACCTACCACCTAGTCTAATGGACTTGGGAAGGAGGAGTGTGCTTAGTCATCGCCAATAATCTACCTGTTAGATGGAGCCAAGCGGTAAGGTGATCTATTTTTACCATTCCGTCTTCTACCACGTACTCCTTGAGCTTCGTGTACCTACCTACCGCACTTCAAGTAGGAAGGTGTCACGCCAGAATAGCGAAGGCTACCCGTGACCTTGTGGCATTTCTTATGAAGGTTGGTACACAGACACGTCCATTGATTTTGTCAGCAACGCTTCCTGGACCGCCATAATTGATCGACTTTACGGATCAGCGAAACGACTGCGACCCTTAAGCCTCGAAGCCCGAGCTGCCCGTCTGCGTGTTGACGCCTATTCACTCAATGCTCTAGATTCGATCACCGACACCGCTCCCAGCCTGGTCACGACCATCTGGGCACGAGATGAACGCATTGCACAGATTCCTACGTTCATCGCTATCCTCATAGGAGCTCTGAGATATGGCGAATCAGGGGAAAGGCTCGAGATGGGGCTCGTTGTTGTCACAAGCTGTGGCGGGCATGGAGGCGCATCTTGACAATATGCTCGCTGAAGGTGAAGGTGGACCGAATGCCACGAAACAAGCACAGAGCACGAGCGGCAACCCTCAGCGTCAATCTGCAACTGTCCAGGCCAAAAATGTGCCGGGTAAGTCAAATTGCTGTCACGACGGCCTGTATTAGGCCATAGGCTTACTAGTCAATAGCGTCGCCCCGAACGTCCTCCAGTAGTAACCGAGTGAACGATCGCTTGCAAGAGCGCTTGGCTAAAGCTATCGCAACCAAAGGCGGCAGCAACGCAACCGAGGTCTCTAGTATCACAGTCAATTCCAATGATTTTCCGAACAACAAAGCTTCCACCACATCGGAAAATAGCGCTGAGAATCAGGTCCAACAACTGCGTGGTCCAGAAAGCCCGCAGACGGCTGCGGTCGGGGCAGCTGTCATTGAACCTCTGTCCACGAACGAAACACACGGCACTGGGTTAGATGACGTGCGAGAAGATGCGAAGCGCGATGGCGCTGAGCCTATCGAGCTCGAGGAGGAACACCTCGCAATCAAGTTGCCTCCATCTTCTGAAGTGACGACAACACCTTCCGATTCACTCTGTAGTCGCTGTCAATCCTTGGACGTCAAGATTTCGACCTTGGAGGCTGAGCATCGTGGTGAGGTTCATCGATATATCGAGCAGGTTGATGCCTTGCAGGCCAAATTGCAGTATTTGTCCCGTGAAGCCAGTCAAGTTGCGAGGAATGCTATTAACGATACTCAATCGGGCACCCCGGAGCGAAAATTGGCTGAAAAAGATGAAAGGATCGCAGTGCTCATGGAGGAAGGGAGAGGCATGGCTGCTACTGAACAGAAGCACCGAAATGCGATAAAGAAGCTCAGGATTCAGGTGGCCGATAATGAGAAGGCCAACGCCGAGCTGAAAGCCGCGCTTCAGCAGGCGCGGGCGGGTCTAGCTGACTTTCGTGCAAGCGAAACAAAGCTCGAACAGCTTGAGAGAGCTAGATTCGAGTGGCAAGTTGGGTCGGCAAAGATGCGTGAGGAGCTGAGCATGCTGCGATCAGACCTCAGCGCAAAGCAGATCACTATTGAGTCTCTTCGACAAGATCTACAAAAAGCAATAGACGAAGCGGATACATCCGCGTCGCGGTCTCTCGCTGAAGCTTTAGAAGCTGAAAAACGACGAGCCAGGGAGTTCGAGGACAACATCGCGTCACTGCAGGTCGAGAAGAATCTGGTCGCCGAACGAGCCAAGAAGAGGGAAGCAGAGCTCAGAGAAAAAGCTGATGAGGCTGCGGAACGCTCACGTATTGCTCAATTGGAGTTGCAAGGTGAAATGCAGGCAATCGAGGGCAGACTCGAGGCCATGCGGGCTCTAGCAGAAGAGGCTTCATCAGGGGCTGTCGGCGACTCTCAGGCCAAACTTTTGCGACAAATGGAAACACTCCAGACTCAGCACGCTATTGCTAGCGAAAACTGGCAGGGAATAGAAGCTAGTCTCGCCACACGCCTAAGCAATCTGGAGAAGGAGAGAAACGATGCATTGCGGAGAGAGTCAGATATGAGAAAGAAGGCTAGGGAAACGGTCAGTCAAAGGCTGTGTCAACAGCCCCTCCAAGCATATTTAATTTGGGCTGACAAGAGATCAGACACTTCGCTGCAAACGACAAGAAGAAGAAATCCACGATCTGAGCAACAGAATCTCGAATAGTCAGCCTGAATCTGACCAATTCAAGGACCAGCTCGTCACACTCCAGAAGCGTGCAGAGGCAGCGGATGCTGCGCTTGCACAAGCCAAGGCAGATTTCGAAAAACAACTAGCCAACTGGAAAGCGGAACGCTGGGATAATCCTGACCGACGCCTTTGGCTGGAGGACGTCCCAGTCGCATCGCCAAGGATACAGAGTCGGCCAGATTCACCTTTACTGTCTGTGCCCGTAAGGACTTTCAGCTCAGACCTCGTTTCACAGGGGCCATCCAGCAAGGGTCGCAAAATCTCAACTCCTGGCAGCGTCGCTGACGGCTTTCACGAATCATATTCGCCAGGTAGGCGATTGTCAAGCCAGCCCCCTTTAAGGCATTTCGTCCTCCCGAACAGCGCCGGCCTTTCGTCTTCAGTGTCCATGGCTTCGTTCGATCCACCTCGGGAAGGCGTGCATACGGCAACGTCACATCTGGGTGAACGAGATGACATATCAGACGTGTTAGATACGTCTTCTTCTCCACGCCAAATGATGCAAGACATGGTATCAGTATCAACTGTTGGAGCGGGACCATCAGTCCAGCTTGTTGAGCGCATGAGTGCGGCGATTCGGCGACTTGAGGGAGAGAAGATGGCATCAAGAGAGGAGCTGTCTAGAATATCAGGTCAAAGAGATGAGGCCCGGGCGGAGTTGGTTGCTCTCATGAAGGAAACGCAATCTGCAGAAGCGACATCCAGGAAGGTGTTGGACTTGGAGGACGAGGTGGCGAATATCAACGAGAGATACCAGACCACGCTTGAATTGCTTGGCGAGAAGAGCGAACTTGTGGAAGAGCTGCGAGCTGATGTGGAGGATGTTAAGGCCATGTACCGAGACCTGGTAGAACGAACAGTAAAAGGGTGATGGTTCTTCGGGAAATCATTGTAGGCCTAGCCATTGCTGTGGAATTTTACTACGCAGTTGAGTTGATCATGGCAGTCACCTCCGTCTTCCTTCTCTGCACTCATGACGTGTTTACTTCAGAAGCTCGATCCCTTCAGCTTCAGCAAAACGCTCAATGTAGTAACGAACCTGTGAGTAGGTTAGATGAAGGAGGCGGCATAGATTGGGTCTTGATATGAGGGTGCAGACCTCGTTGTCCGGCGCTAGATCGAGTGCGAGGTTTCCTTCCATGTCGCGTTTGCTAACGTCTGCCCCAGCTTTCAGCAGGGCGACAGCTGTATCGCCTGCACCATCTCGAGTCAACAAGGGAGAGTGAGGTTTCAGGCATAAAACTGGAGTACATACCATGCCCCTCGGCTATAGCATGGTGAAGGGCAGTGTAGCCAAAGTTATCTGTGGCATCCAATGGGCTTTTATGCTTAAGCAACAAGTTAACCATCGGCACCGAACCGACAGCTGACGCTCTGTGGATTGCATATTGGCCTCTCTTGTCGCGCACTCGTGCAGAAACTGGAGTTTTCAAGGCTAGCAGACGCTTGGCTAAGTCGAGGTTGTTCTTCGAGGCGATGAAATGAAGAACATTCTATCGTGGTTGAGTTTAGACCGTTATCAGCCTCAAGGGAATGGGCTCACCTGTCCATTGAGGTCTGTCATCAGCAGGTCAGTGACTGCAGACAATGGGCAGGACCGGTCACTGACTCTTAAGGTTGATATCGGCGCCCCGAGAGAGAAAGACATCCATGACTGCGTCGCCGTCCGGTAGACTGCCTGCGATCATCACGGGTGACCAGCCGCTACCGTCCTTCGTACAAGAGGAGCTGTCAGCGTTGAACCGTAACCAGCCAGGCTGGCCTCTGAAGACCTGGGACCAGCAAAGCCTCTTACCTGCACATCGGGGTCAAACCCACGGAGTTGAGTAAGCAGCACAACGATGTCAATTTGATTCGCAGATACCGCCCAATGAATAGGCATTCGGCCATCGTCGTCTACGCGTGCTGCAAGCTTCGGGTCCGTCTGGTGTACCAAGGCGTCAATCTGTACCCATAGTCTCGCCCAGAAGGGGTTGTATTCGCACCTTTAAAATAGCCTCCGCCAGAGACACTATGGCAAACGTCAGTACGGCAGAGCACAAACATTTCGCCAAAGCCAAAGGGGCCGTTTATTACTGGAGGGCAGTTGCGTTACCTTTGCCCTCCCTTGCAGCAGCATGAAGTGCAAATTTGGCTTGCCGCTCGTCCATCGTGCACGCGCTCACAACTGATTGATCTCACGACAGAGATACACCCTCCAAGTCACTATCTCAACAGACGTTATAAGACTTAAGTCGAGCTTGAGGGACGAGACCTTGCAGCTCTGATACGGGGGAGGTGCAAGACGGTCAAAGCGACAGCTGGTTGCAAGAACCTGAGTAGAAGCTGCTAATTGTCAATCTGAAGTTGCTGGTGTTCCCCTACAGGACTGACGTGAGGAGGATTACAACATTGGCATGGGTATATCTGGCTGTGTAGGTAATGGAGTAGCTAGTAGGTACCTCACCTTAGGTACCGTGCCCACCTAGGTAGGTACGTAAACATGGGATTCGGCGGCTAGCTACAAAGAAGGTGGCTCAAGCAATGCATGGGCCCACACATGCCGACCCCACCGACCAAAGGGCGTGTGCTGCTTAGCTACCTTCTCAACCAGAGCTCTAGTGCCTGAATTGGCAGCTTTCTCGCCTACAGTCTTGTCAATCCTCAATAGGTACTTTTGCGACGTGCCTCACGAACGGCCGACAGCCTTACTGACGGCCAATGATAGCCAGCCGCAAATATCTACCTGTTTAACCTCCTTCCTCCTTCGGATATTGAGTAGCCATGAGCGACATGTCATCTACAGTTGTTCCAGACCGACTTGCGACGCTTGGCCGACTGGTGGATGGGAATGCAAGAACGACACGATCCATTTTCACCACTTCGACAACTTTACCCTCCAGCAAGCGACAGAGGACGGGTGAAGCGGATACGAAAATAGACGGCACCACCAGCACAGGCAGGCGCTTCGATCTCGAGTATGCTAGCGTCCAGGATCTACCCGATGCAATTGCTGCAAAGCTGCCTCCATCAGGCAAGTCTAGGAAACATGTTGTGCGCCAGGTTGCAAAAGTTACCCATGGCGTGCCGACAAGCACGAAGTTGTTGGAAGGGCCACAATCCACAACGGTAGAGCACGAGGTGAACATGCCTACAGGGACGAGCATCAACACTGTTGGTTCAGGTTCGCAGCCACCTACTGGACACAATGAGACGAGCCTCTCGCGGATCACATCTACACAACCTCTCAAACCACAATGGCACCCTCCTTGGAAACTGATGCGAGTCATATCGGGACATCTCGGCTGGGTCAGGAGTCTCACAGTAGAGCCAGGCAACAAGTGGTTCGCCAGTGGCGCAGGCGACCGTACCATCAAAATCTGGGACCTCGCGACAGGCTCTCTACGCCTTACATTGACTGGTCACATTTCGACTGTTCGAGGTCTTGCTGTTAGCCCCAGACACCCCTATCTCTTCTCCTGCGGCGAAGACAAGATGGTCAAATGCTGGGATCTGGAGACGAACAAGGTTATCAGGCACTACCATGGTCATCTTAGCGGCGTCTACACCCTAGCATTGCACCCAACCTTGGACGTGCTCGTAACTGGAGGGCGGGATGGTGTAGCCAGAGTCTGGGACATGCGCACCAGGAGTAACATTCATGTTCTCTCGGGACACACAGCAACCGTTTCCGACGTCAAGTGTCAGGAAGCAGACCCTCAGGTCATTAGTTCGTCTCTCGACTCCACAGTCAGGCTTTGGGACCTGGCAGCGGGCAAAACCATGGGCGTCTTGACGCATCATAAAAAAGGTGTTCGTGCTCTGGCCACGCACCCAAGCGAGTTCACCTTCGCAACGGGAAGCACGGGCAGCATCAAGCAGTGGAAATGTCCGGAGGGGGCCTTCATGCAAAATTTTGATGGGCACAACGCTATCATCAACACATTGAGCGTGAATCAAGAAAACGTTTTATTTTCTGGAGGCAAGTCACTTTTGTCAGTCGGGGTCGCCCAGCTGTCAGCTAACCCTGGACTCAGGTGACAATGGCTCTATGAGTTTTTGGGATTGGAAGAGCGGACACCGCTTTCAGTCTTTGGACACAACGGCACAGCCCGGTTCACTTGATGCCGAAGCTGGAATTATGAGCTCGACGTTCGACAGATCAGGCTTGCGCCTTATCTGCGGCGAGGCAGATAAAACCAGTGAGTCCTCGCCAACACACTTCGGACTTTTTGCCTGATAATGTTCCGTATACTAATACGTCGTGTGCAGTCAAAATTTGGAAACAAGATGAAAGTGCCACGCCGGAAACGCACCCCCTTGTCTGGCAACCTTCACTGGCTCGCCGGAAGTTTTGATATTATGGCGCCGGCCTTCTGTCATATCGCCAGGAATTCTACAGCGTTCCATATTATAGTGTCTTGAGTACGACTCATAAGCCAACGCCCATGGCCCTCAGTTCTGCATCGTCTCTAAAAGCCATCTTGATCTCCTCGTCTCCCACTGCAAGTCGCAACTTGCACGGACGTTCTGCCCTTTGCGATTCTAAAATGATAATTCCAGCACCTGCGAGGTCTATTGCGCCAGTTTGCAAGCACATTTGTTCAGTCACTACCGTATAGCGGCTGGGACGGACGCCGCCAGATCCCATAGGCATCGACCCTTGCAATGCTTGGAGCGTCGCTGGCAGTAAGCTTCCAGACGCCAGACTCAATACACGTTGTACCTCGTCCATAATATCGCCAAATGTGGCATCGCTTGTTCCGCTTTTCTGCGTTCGTGCCACCAAAGCAAAGAGCAACAATCGTGGTCCGAGAGCGAGAGAACGGAGATACTGCTGGATGGGGTTAGTCGTGGCTTCATTGATAGCTCTTCTGATAGTGGCGATGGTAACTCTGCCCCCGCGCTGTGTCGTCTTGATGTCTTCGTTTCCGTGTCTGTGTGATCCGTGGCTTGGAGTTGTGGGCACAGGTTGGGCCTCGGCTTCGGCAAGTTCTACTGCTCGTCTGCATATATCGAGAGCTCTCCGAGCGTCGCCGCTGACGGCGGCGACTTTGCGGCTCGCGAACTGGATTGCATCCGGCTCTACGAGGTCGCCTGGGATACCTTGTAGTCTTGACTGAATGATTTTCATCAGTTGTTCATGATTGTAACCCGGAAATGTGATCCTTGTGAGGCCTGTTGGGAGTCAGATGCAAATCTTGAGTGGGGTAAAATCTTGATGCACAAACCCAGCCGACTACTTATTTTATTGCTCAGCGTTCGTTCTGGAAGATCCATGGTGTTGGCGACGGCAAGCACAATAAGTCTGCTATGTCGTAGTGCCGGCCAGTTGAAAAAGTTATACATAACGCTTTGGTTTTTCGTGACAAGCTGATCCAGTTCGTCCATCAAGACGACACATGGTATCCGTCGGGGACTTGGGTTATTGAACTCACGTTCAAGCAAATCTAGTGCTTGAACTGGACTGACACGCTCGCTTTTGAGAGCTTCCCACAGTAGACTATAAGACTGGTGAGGGTCGGTAATCTTCATGCCGTTGATCTCGACAAAGATGAAGTCATCGAGCTCATCGGACCTGACACAGCTCTCCAAGCGTCCTATAACCTCACGGACGGTAGCAGTTTTCCCAGTGCCCGGGGTTCCTGCTATATAGATACAACTGCCAGAGCCATCAATAATCGCAGCCTCGAGATGGGAGTAAACGGATGAGAACTCATGCTCACGGCATGGTAAACTGGTTGGTACCGATGCGACATGCAGTCGAGATCGGGCTAGTTGGAATGGCGATGACTTTAATTGGGTAGGAGACAGCCTGCGTGTTGCCAAAGGGGTGAACTGCAATGCCCTCTTCACCTTGAACCTGTATGGTAGGGCCAGTCAGTAGAGGGCCCGCTTTTGTCAGAGGAGACGCGAGAATACCTTCTGCTCGAAGTTGGCGTTGTTGCTGTAGTCTTCTTGGAGTGAGGCGTCGGCGGGTCTTTCCTGCGCTTCTTCTGCGCTCGTTCTTGTTCTGAACCAGAAGAATCATCGACGGCTACGTTATATTCCTTGGAGGACTCGTCACGTCCTGGAGGTTGCCTTCTTGTCGATTTGGTGTTTGCTTGGAGGTATTGCACCAAGCCGTGGATGTCATCCTCGGTACCGCAAAAAATGTCTTCCCAACAAAACTCTTCAGTGAAGATGGCTGTTCTTGTGTTGCATCCTCGGCGACACATGAAGACCTTGGAGTTTCGGGGTGCTCTGCCTAATGGATACCGTCGTTGGAACATATCGAATGATAAGACCGTCGCCTTTCCATTAATAGCGGTGAGAGGATTGACATCCCATGAAGGTGTTATGTAGAGCTCATGCTGCGGGTGTTAGCAATCGACCTGTGATGTTGTTCGGAGGCTATAGCATACTGGGAGGTAGTCGTTTCGCTTCTTCTTCTTCGTGATAATCTCTTTGTCCGTGGAAAACCACATGAACTCTGCTGCTTTTTCCCCATCTTCGCGGTCTAAAAAGCTGCAGATGATTGCTACCCAGGCCTCTTTCAACCCTTCGGCCTTCAGCAATACACACTCTCCGACGAGACACCGAAATCCTTCCAGCTGGGCTCCGATTATTTTGCGACCTGCACTTGGTGTATCTCTGACTTTTTTCTTGTGACTAGAGGTAATGTCCTCGGAATGGAACTTAGCTGGCTCCTCATATATCCATTCCCATGGGATATCATCAGTGCCGAGTTCGTCATCGGAGTCGTCTCTTGGCACCCCGGTGAGCTGGCGACGTGACAGCGAATTTCGAGATTTCGTTGTTGCCATCGATATGTTATTGAGATGCACTGTGGATGTACGGAGTGCGCGATGGCCAGAGTAATTGAACAAAAGCTGGAAAGATCGGTTCCGATGGCAAGGAAGTGACGTATCGCCAACCGATGCCTCAGGAAGTCAGAGAACAGTCGCGCACCACCTGACGCGTCAATGGAAGGAGCAGACGCGACAGGTCTTAAGCACAGACGGGCAACCTACCTAGGTAATTAGAAAAGGATTAAATAACTAGTGAATAAACCTAAGTCTTATTAATATTTAATTATAGGTTAAGTATAAGTAAAATTTAGTAAGAAAAATTTAAAAAAAAAATTTAACTATATAGGAAATTAAAATATAAAAATGTAGTAAATTATATTAAAATTAGAAAATATTTTTATAGTTTAATATATAGTTAAAATAAAAAGTTAAAAATAAGTCTAATATATAAAAATATATTATACTTTATAATATTAGATTATAATATTATAAAATACTTAAATAAATAGTATTAATTAAAATTATAATATAATTCTTTTAAGAATATAAAGGAATTATTATTACTATAATTCTTCTATTTTAAATTTTAGAATATAAAGCTATATATTTATATCCTTTATATATAGGTATATCTTATTAAGTCCTTATTATTAGTATTAACATCCAAGTAGTATATAGAGCAAGTCAAATAGTTAAACATTCAATATACAATCAAGGCGAAGCTGAAATCCTTACTATCTATAAACAACGCCGTCATACCACTCTCGATCCATGTTATACAGACTACACTGTCATCTTACAGCAGCATCCTCCTTGGATCCTCGATGTACTCCTTTATCTTCACCAAGAACTGCACGGCCTCCCTCCCGTCCAGTAGGCGATGGTCATAGGTGAGAGCGAGGTACATCATAGGACGAACCTCGACCTTGCCATTAACAGCAATCGGGCGATCCTTAATGGCATGGAGACCAAGAACGGCAGTCTGGGGAAGGTTAATGATAGGAGTTCCCATGAGGGAACCAAAAACGCCGCCATTGCTGATAGTGAAAGTCCCACCAGCCATGTCCTCAATCGTGAGCTTGCCGTCACGAGCCTGCAAAATAATTAGCCATGTCACTCACCCATGAAGACCAAAATCATACCTTCTTGCCCATGTCGGCAATTGCCTGTTCAATGCCAACCATGCCCATGGACTCTGTGTTGCGCACGACGGGTGTCACAAGACCCTTCTCGGTTGCAACAGCCACGCTGATGTCGACATAATCACGGTACACAATGGTGTCACCACCATTGGGGCCTTCAATTGAAGCATTCACGGCCGGAATGTCACGCATGGCGAGAACGGTCGCGCGCGCAAAGGCGCTCATGAAGCCAAGCTTCACACCGTCCTTCTTCAGAACATCGTCTTTGTAAAGTTTGCGGAATTCCATCAGCGATGACATGTCCACCTCATTGAACGTAGTCAGGGAAGCAGCAGTGTTCTGCGACTGCTTGAGGCGTTCTGCTATCCGGAGACGCATACGGTTCATTTTCACCTGTAATGTGTTCGGTGAGCAATTGTCCATGGTCACCTGGCTGAAAAGACTACAGCCGAAAGGGTCAACATACGCGACGTTCCTCACGGTTTCCGAGAGTAGGACCAGAGCTCGAGCCCTCCTTGGGAACATCCTTCGAGGGCTTGCTTGTTTCCTTCGCCGGCGTAGCAGGCTTGCTGCTGCTGCCGCTAGCGGGTGCATCTTGCTTTGGCTCCGACTTGGGCTTGGGTTTCGACTCAGACGTAGGCTCGGACTGAGGCTTCTCAGCTTCGTTTCCTTGTTGGCTCGGTGTGCTTGATGAATCCGCCTTGGCCTCGGTGCTGGAAGGTGCTCCGCCAAGCTCTAGTCTGACGATGTCCTGTCCAACGGTGACGGTGTCTTCCTCGTTGACGAGGAACTCTTTGATGGTGCCGGCTTCTGGTGCATTAACAGCGACGTCGATCTAGGCAAGCAGCCTCAGTCAGTATGGAGGATGGACACAGCAAGGTGTTCGGTTGAGGGCACCTTGTCAGTCTCGATTGTCGCAATTTCCTCGTCCTGTTCAACGTAGTCGCCAACCGACTTTTGCCACTGCTTCAATGTTCCCTCCGAAATTGACTCAGCCATCTGCGGGACCTGAACGATCTTGTCGGCATAGTTGCGCACATGTCGCATCATGATGGGCACCATCGCGACGTGTTGTGGCTGGCAACGACGTAAGGGCATCATGCGTGCCGCCGTGAGAACTCCTCTTGACATCATAATGAAGGTTAGAGGAAGGAATTCAGTGAAATAATGTTCGGGCGGCTTCGCTGAGTCGACGCTGGGGGTGTGTCTGAAGTGTTGTTACTGTTATACGGAGGATGGAGGCGTGATTTAGCGAGGCGTAGAGGCCATGTTTTTATATAGTGCAGCTGTCGGAAATGGAGGAAACGCTTAATTGACCTCACGGGTACCTGACCTGGCCCGAGAGTTAGCGTTGTGTTCCGTACTGCTCCGATCAGAATTTTGTTAAATGAATATCTATTTATCCAATAGCTTAGTAAGTAGTGCCTTTCACAACTAAGCGTAAGGGTGGAAACCTAAGTAGGCTTAAAAGGATACTATAGCTAAGTAGGTAAAAAGAAAAGAAGTATTTAATTATTAATATTATAATTAGATTTCTATTATTATTATTATTATTACTTTATAAAAAAGGGTTAAATTATATATATATAAGTAATAGAATTATCTATAACGTATATTACGGGCGAGTAGCCTATATAGGCGAGTAGCCCACCCACCTCGACTTTTCTAACCTTTTTAATTAATAACGTAATAATAAGATATCGGATTATATTAAAATTTACTCGTCGCTATTATCCGACTCTAATATAATTAATTAATAAGTTCTCGTATTATAACTAGTCTTTCCATAGACGCTATAGCTCTATTTCTTTAATATAGCGTAGGTTATTATATTTAGGTTTTA
Organism: Verticillium nonalfalfae; assembly: GCF_003724135.2. Taxonomy (NCBI): domain Eukaryota; kingdom Fungi; phylum Ascomycota; class Sordariomycetes; order Glomerellales; family Plectosphaerellaceae; genus Verticillium; species Verticillium nonalfalfae. Next base: position 206,176 of record NW_021167269.1, read on the forward strand.
ACGTATTTCTTCTATTATCTACGTATCTACCTCTCTCTAAGAGTTCTAATCTTACCTATTAGCTTACGATATACTCCCTCTAAGTCTAAATTATACTTTTTTTA